>NC_080547.1:18764550-19007050 GCF_028640845.1 Ahaetulla prasina
TCTATTCCATCCCATATTTTCTATTCTATTCTATTCTATTCTATTCTATTCTATTCTATTCTATTCTATTCTATTCTATTCCATCCCATATTTTCTATTCTATTCTATTCTATTCTATTCTATTCTATTCTATTCTATTCTATTCTATTCTATTCTATTCTAACCCATATTTTCTTTTCTTTTCTTTTCTGTTCTGTTCTGTTCTATTCTATTCTATTCTATTCTATTCTATTCTATTCTATTCTATTCCATCCCATATTTTCTATTCTATTCTATTCTATTCTATTCTATTCTATTCTATTCTATTCTATTCTATTCTAACCCATATTTTCTTTTCTTTTCTTTTCTGTTCTGTTCTGTTCTGTTCTGTTCTGTTCTATTCTATTCTATTCTATTCTATTCTATTCTATTCTCCCACCTTTCCTATAAATTTCGAGATTAACACCCTCATTTTTCTCTTTCTTTATTGTCCCCTTACAATTTTTCTCCTAACCCAACGCTGATATTGGGTAACAGCTATCCACTAGATCCCCATTCAGAAATAAAATCTCCCAATAGATCACCCTTCCTGTGAATAGTTTAGAATCAATTTTCTCATTTGCTTTTCTAGAGCATAGCAAAGACTAATTGTGTGTGTACATTCTATTAAAATATTACGAATCAATCCCAGACTTGTCCTGGTCCTGATTTAATCCTAAATCATCAGCTAATATGGGGGATGAAGCAAATTCATATTTCTTTGTCCCATTTTCTAAAATTGGAGCAGGCTTTGGGAACAAATTAAGAATCTTTTTTTCCCCCCTTTCCAGCTGTAATAACTGTTAGATTATTCCAGTAATAAACCCCCCTACTTTTCCACACCTTACTTATACACATCCTCCTAGTAACAGATGGATATCCCTGGCTCAGAAATTCTTGGTTTCCAGGGTGAAAAAAAATGCCAAACATATTACAATCCTATCAGTGCTTATAAGAAAAATATGAGACTATTCCAGATTGCCCCAAATGGGAGTTTTTTCAGGCATTGCATAAGAAGACAAATGGATTGGATGGCATTTTTTTTTTTTAAATTATTTTTTCCCCCTAGATTTTCTGGGGGACCATTAAGAGAAAATTTCTGGGGATACCTCAAAGGTCATTATGATGTCCTTAGATCAGTGTTAATAGATTAAGGGCTCAGTGGCTAAGACGTTGAGCTTGTTGATCGAAAGGTCTGCAGTTCAGCGGTTCGAATCCCTAGTGCCACGTAATGGGGTGAGCTCCCGTGACTTGCCCCAGCTTCTGCCAATCTAGCAGTTTGAAAGCAGGTAAAAAATGCAAGTAGAAAAATAGGGACCACCTTTGATGGGAAGGGAACAGCGTTCCGTGCGCCTTTGGCGTTGAGTCATGCCGGCCACATGACCACAGAGACGTCTTTGGACAGCGCTGGCTCTTTGGCTTTGAAACAGAGATGAACACCGTCCCCTAGAGTCAGGAACGACTAGCACATATGCGTGAGGGGAACCTTTGCCTTTTTTTAAATTTGCATTTATATCCAGCTCTTCTCCGAAGACTCAGGGCGGCTTACACTATGTCAAGCAATAGTCTTCATCCATTTGTATATTATATACAAAGTCAACTTATTGCCCCCAACAATCTGGGTCCTCATTTTACCTACCTTATAAAGGATGGAAGGCTGAGTCAACCTTGAACTCAGTAATTGCAAGCAGCTGCTGTTAATATCAGACTGCATTAGTCTGTTGAGCCATCAGAGGCCCTTTTTAAAAACTGTTTTCTGCAAAGCCTTCAAGAATTCTTTCTCGGCTGTTCCTTAATTCCTAACACTACTTCTGTAAACTAGTTTAATTTTCCCAGAGATATTTCACACTATTGAGGTCAGCAAACAGGATGTTATCTCCAAAGTAGAAGGTCATCAGATTGCTGTGTTCTTTACAGTCACTTCTGAACTAAAGCCCAATTAGAAAAGTAGGGCGGGTGGGGGGAGCATTTGCATTTGGTTCCTAAATGAAAGCCTGTATTTGAATGCTCTTCGAATTTGAATTTAGGGGTGACATGATAGCACAGTTCCAATGTTTGAGGAGGCTCCTACAAAGACGAGGGGGTTCAACTGTTTTCCAAACCACCAAAAGGCAAAACAAGAAACAATGATCAGAAACCAACCAAGAAGAGAAGCAACCTAGAACTAGAGGCTTTCTGGAGGCTTTCAAAAACAGACTGGACTGTTTGAAATGGTACAGGGGCTTCTGCTCTAGCAAGGGCAGGAGTGGACTGCTGCGGGTTTGGGAAAACCTCTAGCTAACATTCTGTGCAGTTCTGAGAACCCCGAAATCCCACTCCTGGCTGGGCCTACCCACCCCACCTCGCCCCTCTCAGGAGTCTCCACGTGGCCCATTTTGGATGCAGGTAAATGCAGTTCACGTGCTCAGAGAGGGCGAAAAACGGTTCAGGTAGGCTGGAAGAGGGCCCATTTCTGGCCTCCAGAGAGCCTCCAGAGCCTGGGGAGGTCATTTTCACCCTCCCAGAGGCTCCAGAAAAGCCTCCGGAGCCTGGGGAGGGCAAAAATGCCTCCCACTCCACCGTGGATGCAGGAGGCCAACTAGGTCACACCCACCATGGCCACACCCACCCAGCAACCAGGCAGAGAACCCCTTGCTAAAAAAATTTAGCCCACCCCTGAGCAGGGGGTTGGACTAGAAGACTTCTAAGGTCCCTTCCAACTCTATTCTATGTTCTATGGAGCATAGTTTCATCAGTCTGAATGCCAGTACAAGTTCCTTTCCTACATTCCATCAGATTCTTTGAAAGTTACGTGGATGTACGTGTCTCTGCGCATGTAATCTGCAATTCCAAATGTGCCTTGGACTGAAATGAGTTCACTCTCATTGCTGGAAATGGATTCACAGTAGACCAAGCAAAGGAACGGAGCGCATGGCCTTCCCTCGTTCCCCCTCCATCCGATTTTAATAGAGTTAGGTCTTGTGATGATTCCTAACAGCTGCACCAACTATCATCCTGATCGTATTGCTCTGAGCTTCGGCTCACAGTGAACTGATTGGGAGGTGTGGGAAGGATGAATTTGGCAACTCAAATGTTGCTTTGGACTCCAAACCATAAATGAGCTCAGATGGGGGGGAAAAAATGAGATGGAAGGGGAGGAAATAAACTTGGATAGAACTCATCCTGTTTTCCTCTCTCTCTCCCCCAACTTAGACATACACAAAATCATTGATTAGATCCAGTCATGGGACATTGCAGGTCTCAGAGATGCTCACACTAAACCACATCTTAATGCATTTGGTCCCTCATTTATGCATCTACGGCAGAGATGCACAACTGAAAGCCCCAGGGATGTGCATTTGGCTTCCAGAAGCTTTGGGAGCAGTGCACAAAACCATCAAAGTTATTAGCTCACTGGTGTTTTGAATGCAATAGAAGGGGAATGACGTGGCACAAGAGAATATGAACGCCGCTTGGTTAATTCAATCACTTTGTATTATTATTATTTACACAAAATGACAGTATACACAGCAAACGAGATAACTATGCTGGATTTCGTATCACAGATCACTAGTCGAACACTTCCCAAGCATTTAGGACTGCGTGATGTATCGGCAAATTATGCGAGCAGATCCCAGTAAGGTGGCCTTCTGCAGCTGACCAATGGTGATCTTGTCAGTGCCAATTGCTTTTAAGTGCTTGCCTAGGTCTTTAGGCACATCTCCCAGTGTGCTGAGTACCACTGGAACCACCTGCACTGGTTTATGCCAGAGTCTCTGCAATTCGATTCTCAAATCTTGATATCTGGTGACTTTTTCAAATTGTTTCTCATCGATTCTGCTGTCACCAGGTATAGCAATGTCGACTATCCACCCTTTTTTCTTTTCCACAATCGTGATATCCGGGGTATTGTGTTCCAAAACTTTATCAGTCTGTATTCGGAAATCCCACAGTAGTTTTGCATGCTCATTTTCAATCACTTTTTCAGGCTTATGATCCCACCAGTTCTTTGCTACAGGCAGACGGTAGTTGTGACACAAGTTCCAGTGGACCATCTGAGCGACTGTGTTGTGACATTGTTTGTAGTCGGTCTGAGCTATTGTCTTACAACAGCTCAGTATGAGTGATGTGCAGACTCCGGAGCCTCCAGAGGCTGACAGTAGTGAGGCTGAGGAACAGGAGGAGCCTGTTCCTAATGCACGCATGAGAAGAGCTGCAAGAAGGCAAGAGCATCTAAAGCAAAGAGGACGACTCAGGAGTAGGGCCAAGAGATGATTGCCCCCTCCCATAAGGCTTAAAAGACCAGCAACGGCATTTGGGCTCTTTGTCAGAAAACAACATTGATAGCCTTTTCCTTGTCTTGCTGCATTTATTTCTTGTCGGCATCTTCTGTTTTTGAACTTTTGCCAAGAAAAGCCTTTGGCAGTTTGTCTAATTAGACCAAGGTTGGTGATAAGACTGAAGAGTTGTGTTAGGAAGAATTTGCTTTGGTTTAGTTTGGACGACGCTGAGAATGAGTTAATAAAGTCTGTTTGTTTTTAAGCTGACTGAGTTTACTGCTACCTGCTTGAGCCTGAGTTACAACAGTATCATCATCCATGTTCTCAGACGACAAATAGCTTCATAATAGGCTTGTATCTCAAGTTGTAAAGCAAGCACCTTCGACCGTTTTTAAGATGCAGTGACATTTCGGTTGTCTTGCGCAATAAGGATATGGTTCCTATCCACTGGAGTTGTGGCATGAATCCCTGATTTTGGGGACATCACTGCAAGACTGTGGGGGGTGGGGATAAAATATAGCTCTGTCCTGGGACTCATTGTTCTTGGCAGAGAAGACAGTCCTGAGTCATTGTTGCATCCTTTTTTCTTTTTCTTCTTCTGGCATCGAAGCATTCCAGGCCAGTGACAGCAGATGAGTTTTCAGGGGGGAAAAAAGCCACTTAGATTTGTTCTTCTAATGCTCCAAAGTATCGAAACCAGACCATGCCCAACCAACCCACTTCTGACAACTTTGGTTGCAAGAAGCGTGGATTTAGGCCAAACCTGAACTGCGAGATTGTGGTGTTTTTCTGTCCCCTTGCGTCTTTTATTGTAATACGCAATATGTCGGGAACATTTCTGTGGGTCAACCATTGCAAAGAGCAGGCGTCTGTTTGCATTAGCTGTGTCCTTTCATTTGCAATGTGGTCATTCTGAAGGCCGTGTGATGTTGACGTTTGTTGTGGTCCACCAGCAGCCTGCGGAGCTGGCAATGGAGTCGGACAGCGATGAGGCTGAGGAAGAACATGGGCCAGTCCTGGAGGCTGGGGAAAGCCCGGATGAGGGCTCTGCCTCAGAGGCAGAGGTGGGGCCAGGGCCATCTGGGAGTGATGTGTGGACTCCAGAGCCTCCAGAGACTAACAGTAGTGAGGCAGAGGATCAGGAGGAGCCTGTTCCTAATGCGCTCATGAGAAGAGCTGCCAGAAGGCAAGAGCAGCTCAAGCAAAGAGGACAACTCAGGAGTAGGGCCAAGAAATGATTGGCTCCTCCCATAAGGCTTAAAAGACCAGCAACGGCGTTTGGGCTCTTTGTCGGAAAACAACATTGATATCCTTGCTCCTTGTCTTGCTGCATTTATTTCTTATTGGCGTCTTCTGCTTTTGAACTTTTGCCAAGAAAAGCCTTTGGCAGTTTGCCTAATTAGACCAAGGTTTGTGATAAGACTGAAGAATTGTGTTATGAACAATTTGCTTTGCTTTAGTTTGGACAACTCTGAGAAAGAATTAATTCTCAGCTGTTCTAATAAAGTCTGTTTGTTTTTGAACTGATTGTGTCTACTACTACCTACTTGGGCCTGGGTCATGACAATGTTTTCCTGTACAGACTATACTATACAATGTCTTGGCAAAGGAAAACAAACTGTGAATGACACTCTTTTAGCACAGTTATACAATTGAACATCCCCATTCTTTATCTCTTTATCCACAATTATTATATACCGGTATGCGTGTGTTTCAGACAGAGGATTTCTGAATGGCGTGCTGGTTGGGCAACCAAACCATTTTGTCATTGCGTTATCCAAAGTTAAATGTTAATGAATAAAAGCCGGCTGGATGACTTTGGGCCAATCCCCTGGAGATGATGGATCCTTGTCCCGCCTTAGGCATGAAAGCTGGCTAGGTGACCTCGGGCCAATCACCAGAAGACTGTGAGTTCTAGTTCCGCCTTAATCACAAAAGCCAGCTGGATAACTTCAGGCCAATTATAAGGAAACTGTGAGTTCTAAACTTGCCTTAGGCATGAAAGCTGGCTGGGTGACTTTGGGCCAGTCACCTCTCTAAGCCCAACCTACCTCACAGGGTTATTGTTTGTGGGGCAAAGGAGGATAATAATAATAATAACAACAGAGTTGGAAGGGACCTTGGAGGCCTTCTAGTCCAACCCCCTGCCCAGGCAGGAAACCCTACACTATCTCAGACAGATGGTTATCCAACATTTTCTTAAAAATTTCCAGTGTTGGAGCATTCACAACTTCTGCAGGCAAGTCGTTCCACTTATTAATTGTTCTAACTGTCAGGAAATTTCTCCTTAGTTCTAAGTTGCTTCTTTCCTTGATCAGTTTCCACCCATTGCTTCTTATTCTACCCTCAGGTGCTTTGGAGAACAGCCCGACTCTCTCTTCTTTGTGGCAGCCCCTGAGATATTGGAACACTGCTATCGTGTCTCCCCTAGTCCTTCTTTTCATTAAACTAGACATACCCAGTTCCTGCAATCGTTCTTCATATGTTTTAGCCTTCAGTCCCCTAATCATCTTTGTTGCTCTTCTCTGCACTCTTTCTAGAGTCTCTTTCTAGGATGAAGGTCTATTAGGTATGTTCGCAGCCTTGAGAGGTTTTTTAATAAAAACAATAAAGACAGGTTAAAAAAAAATTAAAACTCTACAAAAACGCAGCGACCGTTAATGGAATGGGAAAGTCTATAAATAGTGAACCTCCTGGAATCTTTTCAGCCTTTTTTGACTGTGTGTGTGAGGTCTCTCTCTCTCTCTCTCTCTCCTTCCGTGGGCCACATACGCTGTGCGCTGACTTTCTTGTAACTTGCGATGTGAAGAAACAGACGAAAGCTTGTGCATCTGCAGCTAGGTGTTTGTGCAGGTGTGCTGGAGGTTTAAGGGAGCTGAGGGACCCAGGTGACATCATGAAATTCACCAAAGGAACTCGGGTCGCGTGGGTAAATGCAAGGTGACATCAGCCACCAGATGTTACAGACTGAGGACAGCTTTGTGGACCAACCTTTTCATGAGCTGGCACAGAATAAACATCACCTCTCCTAAAGCTCGCTGAATCTCGTCAATAACATTTCCTTCATACACACACACATACACACACACACCGGCCCCTCCTTGCTACCCATCTAACCAGCTTAAAGAACTGTTTATGTACAGTCCGTTCTTGCCCGGTGGCTGTTCTCATTTCCAAAAAATGTTTTTCCCTCCAACCTGCCCGAAAAATAGATGATTTCTCCTAGAGTGATGAGGGCTAATTTTGGCACAACTTGCCAAAACCCCTTTGCAAAAACATGGCCTTGGGGTTGCGTGCTGATGGGCCTTTCTGAAGCCAAGCGGAATCTCAGTATGGAGATGATGTAAGTGCTATACCACAAGAATGATAAAGTAAGTCTATAAAGGTGAAGGTTCCCTTCGCACATACGTGCTAGTCGTTCCCGACTCTAGGGGGCGGTGCTCATCTCCGTTTCAAAGCCGAAGAGCCAGCGCTGTCCGAAGACGTCTCCATTGTCATGTGGCTGGCATGACTCAATGCCAAAGGCGCATGGAATGCTGTTTCCTTCCCACCAAAGGTGGTCCCTATTTTTTCTACTTGCATTTTTTACGTGCTTTTGAACTGCTAGGTTGGCAGAAACTGGGACAAGTAATGGGAGCTCACCCCATTACGTGGCGCTAGGGATTCGAACCGCTGAACTGCCGACCTTTTGATCGACAAGCTCAACGTCTTAGCCACTGAGCCACCATGTCCCTTAGTAAGCCTATGCCAGGTGCTAAAGACCAAGTACATACATAATGGTTTGATTGTTCTGATTTATTACTAAAAGCTTATGCACAGGAATCTTATCAACTAATGGTCAGCACCTGCTTAGAGTTAGATAAGAGTCAATGGCACTCAAGGGAGTTTGCTTGTGGCCTTGTAGAGATTCTACGCTAAGCTCTCTTTTCACTCCACCCACAGGTTCCTCCACCCCTACAGTCTAGCTGTCATTGCAACTTACATTCTATTCAATGCTAGCAGCCATTACTTAAGGTAATCTAACATAGGAAGCTGACGATGAAGAGTAAAGAAATTCAGTCTCTTGTACTGAGCATCCTATTCTCTTTAAATTTAGTTCATTTAAGTTTGCTTAGTTTTAGGTTATTTAGATCTCTGCAAAAGAAACTAAAATAACTAATAACAAAGTCATAAAACCACATCTCCTCAAGTGGAAGAACAGCAGATAGTTAAACCATCAAATAGAAGAGGGATCACCAACCTTTTGGACCTCAGGTACCACTAAATTATAATTTTAAATCCCATGGACCACTAATATGATCTGCCTAATGACTGGCTTGGTGGGCGTGGCTAGGTGGTCATGTGACTGGGTGGGTGTGGCCAACTTCCGCCGCGAGCTTAAGACACATCTATTTATTTGCGCAGGGCTAGCCTAGGGTTTTAGTTTTAAATTTAGTTTTAATGGGGTTTTATACTATTTTAGTGATATTTTAATTTCGGCCTAATTAATAAGTTTTTTAATTGTTGTTTTTATTTGTATTATTCTTATGTTTTTATTTGGCTGTACACCGCCCTGAGTCCTTCGGGAGATAGGGCGGTATAAAAATTCGAATAAATGAATAAATAAATAAATAACTCGGTGTCACTTACCTCAAGGGGTGTCTCTCCAGCCTCTACTCACCTCTCTCCTCCCAGCCACTCCTTGCCTCCCTACCTGGGCTCCTTAGGGCCCCAAAAGGAAGCAGTTGTTGGAGCTAAGCAGCCATCACAAGAAAGAGTTGGCAAAACAGCTCAGTTGAAATTGGATCTGGCCGAGAAGGAGGCTCAGCAGAAGCACCTCACTGAGGACTAGAAGCATAGGCTTTCCAAGCAGAGGGAAGACCTGCAGGAGGGCAAGGCCAGGTATTGGCACCTGGAGGCTCAGCGGTCTGAGATGGTCAGCCAGTTCCAGGCCATGATGCAGTCCCACTGGAACAAGGTCCTCCGGCTGTTCGCCACCAGCAGCACTTCCCTCCAGCCTTTGCCCAAAGCCCCGCACCAAGAGGCTGAAGCAGACCCCAAGTTGGAATTTCTGCCCCCCTCCGACCCACACAAGAAGACCCCAAAGTGGGTGACTCTTTGCAACAATACAACCGTTCATTGCACGTATCCAGCCCAGGGACCTTAGTTTGAGGACCCCTGATTTAGTGCAATATAAAAAATGTAAATAATTTTTCTGCGGACCACCAGTGGTCCACGGACCACCAGTTGGTGACCACTGCTCTAGAGCAGTGGTGTCAAACTCAAGGTCTGCAGGTCGGATTCAGCTCAGGGGAGCTTACATCTGGCCCACGAGGCCAGCCTGGACTGGCCTATGGTGCCTCTGCCAGCAAAAACTGAGTTTGGGAGGTGGGGCATGCTCCCCCCATATGCTCTGTTTTCACTGGCAGAGGCTGCAGGAGGCCAACAGGGTGGGGTGGGCGCACATGCCCCTCCCCCCCCCGAGGGCTCCATTTTCACTGGCAGAAGGCTCCAAAACAAACTTAAAAACAAAACAAAAGGAGAAATGTTTCCCCTTTTGCATTTGAGCCCGCAAGAAGGGACAGAAAGGGAAAGAGGAAAGACAAAGACAAAGAAGGGAAGATGGGAAGAGAGCAAGGAAGGAAAAATAAGGGTAGAAGGGAAGAAAGGAGAATGAAGAGGGGAGGGAAAAGAAGGAAAAGAAGAAAAGACAGGCAGACAGGAAGGCAGGAAGGAAGGAAGGAAGGAAGGAAGGAGGGAAGGAAAGGAAAGGAAAGGAAAGGAAAGAAGGAAGGAGTTTATAATGAAGTGAGGGAGGGTCTCAGGGGCATCCTGCCTTAGCACTTGGCCACCACAGGTGCCCCCCCGACATGAGTCCCATGTAATGCCCACCATGGCCATCCTCACCCCAGTCACACCCCTACCCCCTGGCCCTCCGAGGTCAAACACAACCCTGATGCGGCCCTCAATGAATTCGAGTTTGACACCCCTGCTCTAGAGTTTTCCGCCAAAGTCCCTTAACATAACATAACAACAGAGTTGGAAGGGACCTTGGAGGCCTTCCAGTCCAACCCCCTGCCCAGGCAGGAAACCCTACACCATCTCAGTCAGATGGTTATCCAACATTTTCTTAAAAATTTCCAGTGTTGGAGCATTCACAACTTCTGGAGGCAAGTCGTTCCACTTATTAATTGTTCTCACTGTCAGGAAATTTCTCCTTAGTTCTAAGTTGCTTCTCTCCTTGATTAGTTTCCATCCATTGCATCTTGTCCTGCCTTCAGGTGCTTTGGAGAATAGTTTGACTCCCTCTTCTTTGTGGCAACCCCTGAGATATTGGAACACAGCTATCATGTCTCCCCTAGTCCTTCTTTTTATTAAACTAGACATACCCAGTTCCTGCAACCGTTCTTCATATGTTTTAGCCTCCAGTCCCCTTATTTTATATCAAAAGCTCTAGGGCTGATTTTCAGAATATAATAGCAGGTTACTTGGATTGAGGGCCTTTCAAAGCATTCACGGTCTGGAAAAATGTCTTTGGGGCCAATAATCACTTGAAGGCTATTGACAGGAAGACGTTCCTTCAAGTAATTCACCCAGCGTACACTCTTTATTATTATTATTATTATTTATTTATTTATTTTAATAAAAAAGTTTTATTTTTACATTCATATCCAACAACTCATCCAATGTACAGTCATATACAATTAGTCGGGCTTGCCCAGTCACCACCCCCTCCTTTTAACTCTCTTCCCTCCTCTACCTTCTTCTACTTTCCAGACCTTCCTCCCCTTCTCTTATCTACATCCTCTCCTCCCTCCGCCCTACACCTTCCTTCTCCCTCTTCTACCCCTCTTCCTTCCACTTCTCTTCTTTCCTACCTCCTACTCTCTCCTCCTTTCTCCCTTCCCGCCATTCTAAAATGGTAGCTCTTGACTGCATGGATTGCCACCAACACTCTAGTTTGGTCATCAACAATAAGTGAAGAAATTAACATTATTTTAGGATATTTATTTGGTTTATATAGACACCAGTTTAGCAAATTACAAATGGTGCCATTACAGAATATGTTTTATTATGGATTTTAATTAAAAAAAAATAAGGTTTCCTTCTTGAGTTTTTTTTCCCCCTTACACTATTTTTTTTAGTTTATAATTTGACTGCCTGAGTCCTGGTGAGTTTGATCTGGCCCTGACGTTAGGAAAGCCAACACATTAGTAGAAATGGGAGTTATTTTTCCTGCTGGGATCAGTGATTTAACACCACCTGTTATTTGATAGGAGACCCTAGGGAAGGCAAATCTGAAATGAGATATAGCGTTCATTGAATATATAAATATATTCCTAGTAGTTTAGGTCATTCTCTCCCTCAGTTTTCCTCTGATATAATCTTAAAGGCTTCTTTCTTTTCTTTTAACTGGACTCAGAACCACTGATTGGTTCAAAATTGGGAAAGGAGTCCGACAAGGCAGGTATACTATCACCCTGCCTATTTAACTTATATTCAGAACACATCATGAGAAAGGCGGGACTAGATGAATCAAAAATTGGAATTAAGATTGCCGGAAGAAATATCAACAACCTCAGATATGCAGATGATACCACTCTAATGGCAGAAAGCGAAGAGGAACTAAAGAGCCTCTTGATGCGGGTGAAGGAGGAGAGTGCAAAAGTTGGCTTGAAACTCAACATTAAGAAAACTAAAATCATGGCATCCGGCCCTCTCAATTCCTGGCAGATAGATGGGGAAGAAATGGAGGTAGTGACAGATTTTATTTTCCTGGGCTCCAAGATCACCGCAGATGGGGACTGCAGCCAAGAAATTAAAAGACGCTTGCTCCTGGGGAGGAAAGCTATGGCAAATCTAGACAGCGTACTAAAAAGCAGAGACATCACCCTGCCAACAAAAGTTCGTATAGTCAAGGCTCTGGTTTTCCCAGTTGCAATGTATGGCTGTGAAGGTTGGACCATAAGAAAGGCTGAGCGCCAAAGAATTGAGGCCTTTGAACTCTGGTGCTGGAGAAGACTCCTGCGAGTCCCTTGGACTGCAAGGCAAACAAACAAGTCAGTCCTAGAGGAGATCAACCCTAACTGCTCTTTAGAAGGCCAGATCCTGAAGAGGAAACTGAAATCCTTTGGCCACCTAATGAGAAAGAAGGACTCACTGGAGAAGAACCTAATGATGGGAAAGATTGAGGGCAAAAGAAGAACGGAACGACAGAGAACGAGGTGGCTGGATGGAGTCACTGAAGCAGTAGGCATGAACTTAAACGGATTCCAGAGGATGGTAGAGGACAGGAAGGCCTGGAGGAACGTTGTCCATGGGGTCGCGATGGGTCGGACACGATTTCGCAACTAACAACAAAAATCCTCGCCATCAAAGCTTTATCTTGTATTTTGGTCATCAAATACATACAAGGGGATCCTTGACTTACATTTGGTTGCTTAGCAACGGGTTGAAGTTATAATGGATTTCTCTAAGGTTACTTACAACCCAGATTTGGAGCATTCATGGCTGCCCCACCTTAAGTCACGTATCACATCTGGGGTACAGAGCAACCGGCCTGCATTAATGGATGTTTGCAGCATCCCATAGTCACACGATTGCAAAATATATATTTTTTGTGAGAAACCAGTATTTTTACTTCTAGTTTCTGACAAAAAACCCTCGCTTGCGAACAATGGATTTGTTTAATGACTGCAGTCTCCAATCAGTGTATTTATTTTACAACCGCTGTGTTCATTTAACAACTGCTGAAAAAAAGGTAGCAAAATTTGGGGCAGACACACGGTGACCCATTAAACAACCAACAAAACTTACGTCCATAATTACAGGCTCAATTACAGTCATAAGTGAAGAACTACCTATAATTTACGGGATCGCCTACTGCCATCTTGTATCTCCCAGCGACCGGTGCGTTCTCACAGAGAGGGACTCCTTAGGGTGCCGTCAGCCAAGCAATGTCGACTGGCGGCCCCCAGGGGAAGAGCCTTCTCTGTGGGGGCTCCCACCCTGTGGAACGAGCTTCCCCCTGGACTTCGACAAATACCTGACCTTCGGACCTTTCGCCGCGAATTTAAGACTTATTTGTTTCGTCTTGCTGGACTGGCTTGAATTTTAATTTCAATTTTTAGCTGATTTTATGGGGTTTTAATTTTATATTAACTTTTAGTGTTACTTGTATTTTAATATTAGGCCAAATTTAATAAGTTTTTTAATGTTTGTTTTTAATATTGTATATATTGCTGTATTTTTATTCTGGCTGTAAACCGGCCTGAGTCCTTCGGGAGAAGGGCGGTATACAAATTAAAATATTATTATTATTATTATTATTATTATTATTATTATTATTATTATTATTATTATTATTATTATTATTAATCCAGCAAAAAATTTTTTTTAATTTTTTTAATTATTTATTTATTTATTATTTCAACTTTTATACCGCCTTCTCCGAAGATTCAGGGCGGCTTACACTATGTTAGCAATAGTCTTCATCCTATTTGTATATTTATATACAAAGTCAACTTATTGCCCCCAACAATCTGGGTCCTCATTTTACCTACCTTATAAAGGATGGAAGGCTGAGTCAACCTTGGGCCTGGTGGGGCTTGAACTTGCAGTAATTGCAAGCAGCTGTGTTAATAACAGACAGACTTAGTTATCCTGCATGGAACTGTCCCATGGCAAGTTGGCCATAGTGAGAGGACCACGGCAAGTTGTCCCATTCCATTCTGATAGATGCCAAAGACTGAAGATGAGAAGTGCGTTATTCCCATTTTCTTTTTGAAATCAATGATTTCAATGATTTCTTTTGAAATCATCATCCGGGCTTGAGGATTTTGTTGTGCTAAATCACATAGAAAGCAGTCTTGTTCTTAGCAATAACATGATGCTGGTGGCTTGGTGTTCTGCGTTCAGAGGTGGTATTCAGCTGGTTCAGAGTGGTTCAGGCGAACTGGTAGCGGCAACTGCCCACCTGCCCCACTTAATACTGTTCTATTTGCCATGTTTTCGAGGCCGAGCACATGTCCGGAAGGCGCATGCATGAGCAAAGTGCATGTGCAGAAGGCCGGGTGCATACACAGAAGGCCAGGCACATGCGCGGAAGGTGCGCGCACGGCAAACCGGTGGTAAGAATATGTGAAACCCACCTCTGTCTATGTTCCTTATTTGTCTGCTATTGCTGATCTGTCTTCTGTTATTTTTGGCTTCCACAACAGGCAACAATGCATTCTTCTCTTCAGCTTAATCCTCTTCTGGTTGGAGGCAAATATTGTTTCTCATTAGATTAGCCGTGGAGGCTGAAGTCATCACATTAGGAAGGTATTTCCTTTTTCTTAGCCAACAGGAAGGAATTGAGCAGTGGGGCCAATACCTTCTTTCCACACATCATAACGCTCCATTGGAGAGTGAAGTGGTCGCTGATTATATTAGGAAATATTTTTATGACCATACATTGTCTTTTGCTCCCTGATGGTGAACTCTAGCAAAGATAGGCCTGCTCTGGAGATGGCTCATCCAAACGGACAGGAGGGTCTAAAGCAGGGGTAGTCAACCTTTTTATACCTACCACCCACTTTTGTATCTCTGTTAGTAGTAAAATTTTCTAACCGCCCACTGGTTCCACAGTAATGCGCCGTGTATCGTCGTCTGTGCATGCCTCTCGCGCATTGTGGATTGGGTTTGGGGGGGCACCGGCTATCAGCTCTGCTTGTCTGTTACAGCTGGATGGTGTCAGGGGAGATACGCGAGCTATTCTGGGATGAGGTACTTTTGTTTGCGGTCGCACTATAGCGCCATTTAGTTTCACTCACGTAACGTGAACTAAAATTATGTGCAGGCGATACAAATAGTATATTTTCAGAAATTTTAATTGTCACGGGGAATTTTATGAAAACCTAATGAAAATGTTTTTATTCATAAGCATTTTTGAAAAACAGTGCCTTTATTTATTTATTTATTATTTCAACTTTTATACCGCCCTTCTCCCGAAGGACTCAGGGCTGTTTACAGCCAAGTAAAAGCAATAATACAAAAGTTAAGAGCAATTTAAAAAAAACTAATTTTAAATTGGCCGAAATGTAAAAATTTGCTTGTCAGGATAACATTTACAAATAGGGCAAAACCAAAGAAAAACTGATAGTAAATCTTAACACTCAAACTAATAACAATAACAATAATATAATATAATATAATATTAATTATAATAGCGCAACCAAAAAACTTAAACTAAAATTCTTCTTACTTTAGCTTATTTACATTTTTTTTTTTTAAAGTTTTTTGTTTTATAGACAAACATACATTTAAAACATCAGTAATTCCTCCCGCGTGATGTCTCGGTGTTTTCTTCCTGGCTCCATCTTTTCATGGTTTCTTCTTTCTTCACTTCAATTTAAACAATCACGTCATTGGTAACCATATAGTATTTGGAAAAGTTCTCCAGAAATCAATACATTTTCCTTTTGATAATTCCGCTACTCAAGTCCCGAAGGTGCTTTTTCAAAGAGACAACTAACTGGACTTTCTAGTTTTTCTTTGAAGACGTTTTGCTTCTCATCCAAGAAGTTTCTTCAGAGCCGAAGAAGCCTCTTCGATGAGAAGCAAAACATCTTCAAAGAAAAACCAGAAAGTCCAGTTGCCTCTTGAAAGAGCATCTTTGGAACAACCACGACCTGGATGACTGAGAACCTCAGTTTTAATAAGGGTGTGGACAACTTATGCAGTGGTGCAGAACTGCTGCAGCAGATTTAGGCGGCTATAATGTTGGCTTGGGAAGGTGCCCCTAGTTTGAAAGCTAAGTGTCAGGTGCAAGCAACCAGACCCACTTAAACGTCCAAGTCAGCAACTTTATTTTGTATTACCTATATTACAAGGGTCTCCTCGGACTGCTTGCCTTCCCCTAGGAACAAGCAGTTAAGGTTTCATGGAATTTATGGAGTGGAAAAGGTTCATTTTCCACTTATGACTACACAAGGACTCAAGCTAGTTCCCCACTTGACTCCTCCTTCTTGGCTAGCTGGAAATTTCTCAACACTCAGGCAGAAATGTATAGCCAATGAACTGTTTCAAATAGAATTTTTCATATTTCCCCATCTCTATTCAAGAGCTCTCCTCCCTCCCCTCCCATCTACAAAACTAGATCAGCTATCAGCAATTGAATGAATATGGTTTTAGGCCAATTGCATATCTGACAATACATAAGGAATATATCAGGGTTGAAATCCAGCAGGTTCTGACAGGTTCTGGAGAACCGGTAGCGGAAATTTTGAGTAGTTCGGAGAACCGGCAAATAGCGCCTCTGGCTGGCCCCAGAGTGGGGAGGGAATGGGGATTTTGCAGTATCCTTCCCCTGCCATGCCCACCAAGCCACAACCCACAGAACTGGTAGTAAAAACATTTGAATTTCACCACTGGAAAATATTATTACTCACTCTTAACTTTTGTCCATAAGCAACTCTATTTTATTGTATTTAACTTTTATGAAAACTTTTAAGCAAGGGTATAGAAACGAATTTGAACCAATATAAAATGAGGAAGAAGAAAGAAAAAGAAACCAAAAACTCCAAGAAAAGAAAAACAGTTGAAGAAAAATAATGACTATATATTGACTAGTACAACCACCCACCCTAAAAAGGGTGAATTAAAAATATGCAGCAACAGATTTATTTCACAAATATTTATTCATTTATAACATTGAGGATGTTGTTGAAGTCAGTAGCTCTGATTCATTTGTACCGTGTGGTTAGCTGACAAAGGTTTTGGAAACATAGTGGATAGTGGGGGGGGGGGAAATCCCACAACACAGTGAAATGCATCTCTTCAAATATTGTGTTGCAAAGCACTCAGCAGATGTATCACAGTAAGCCATCTTTAATTGTCCTTGGAAAACATTAAACGTCTTTCCATTATCAGCGTAATCACTTTAGAATCCTCATCGGGTTTTAATGATGTGAGCTGGACAGTGTGCAGCAACTCTTGTGTGTGCAAATATTAGCAAAAAGACAGAGATAAAAATAAATGAGGGTTCAAAATGAGGGATGCGCTGTTAGCCGCAGGTATTTCTTTAAAAAAACTAATTTTAAATTGGCCGAAATGTAAAAATTTGCTTGTCAGGATAACATTTACAAATAGGGCAAAACCAAAGAAAAACTGATAGTAAATCTTAACACTCAAACTAATAACAATAACAATAATATCATATAATATCATTAATTATAATAGCGCAACCAAAAAACTTAAACTAAAGTTCTTCTTACTTTAGCTTATTTACATTTTTTTTTTTTAAAGTTTTTTGTTTTATAGACAAACATACATTTAAAACATCAGTAATTCCTCCCGCGTGATGTCTCGGTGTTTTCTTCCTGGCTCCATCTTTTCATGGTTTCTTCTTTCTTCACTTCAATTTAAACAATCACGTCATTGGTAACCATATAGTATTTGGAAAAGTTCTCCAGAAATCAATACATTTTCCTTTTGATAATTCCGCTACTCAAGTCCCGAAGGTGCTTTTTCAAAGAGACAACTAACTGGACTTTCTAGTTTTTCTTTGAAGACGTTTTGCTTCTCATCCAAGAAGTTTCTTCAGAGCCGAAGAAGCCTCTTCGATGAGAAGCAAAACATCTTCAAAGAAAAACCAGAAAGTCCAGTTGCCTCTTGAAAGAGCATCTTTGGAACAACCACGACCTGGATGACTGAGAACCTCAGTTTTAATAAGGGTGTGGACAACTTATGCAGTGGTGCAGAACTGCTGCAGCAGATTTAGGTGGCTATAATGTTGGCTTGGGAAGGTGCCCCTAGTTTGAAAGCTAAGTGTCAGGTACAAGCAACCAGACCCACTTAAACGTCCAAGTCAGCAACTTTATTTTGTATTACCTATATTACAAGGGTCTCCTCGGACTGCTTGCCTTCCCCTAGGAACAAGCAGTTAAGGTTTCATGGAATTTATGGAGTAGAAAAGGTTCATTTTCCACTTATGACTACACAAGGACTCAAGCTAGTTCCCCACTTGACTCCTCCTTCTTGGCTAGCTGGAAATTTCTCAACACTCAGGCAGAAATGTATAGCCAATGAACTGTTTCAAATAGAATTTTTCATATTTCCCCATCTCTATTCAAGAGCTCTCCTCCCTCCCCTCCCATCTACAAAACTAGATCAGCTATCAGCAATTGAATGAATATGGTTTTAGGCCAATTGCATATCTGACAATACATAAGGAATATATCAGGGTTGAAATCCAGCAGGTTCTGACAGGTTCTGGAGAACCGGTAGCGGAAATTTTGAGTAGTTCGGAGAACCGGCAAATAGCGCCTCTGGCTGGCCCCAGAGTGGGGAGGGAATGGGGATTTTGCAGTATCCTTCCCCTGCCATGCCCACCAAGCCACAACCCACAGAACTGGTAGTAAAAACATTTGAATTTCACCACTGGAAAATATTATTACTCACTCTTAACTTTTGTCCATAAGCAACTCTATTTTATTGTATTTAACTTTTATGAAAACTTTTAAGCAAGGGTATAGAAACGAATTTGAACCAATATAAAATGAGGAAGAAGAAAGAAAAAGAAACCAAAAACTCCAAGAAAAGAAAAACAGTTGAAGAAAAATAATGACTATATATTGACTAGTACAACCACCCACCCTAAAAAGGGTGAATTAAAAATATGCAGCAACAGATTTATTTCACAAATATTTATTCATTTATAACATTGAGGATGTTGTTGAAGTCAGTAGCTCTGATTCATTTGTACCGTGTGGTTAGCTGACAAAGGTTTTGGAAACATAGTGGATAGTGGGGGGGGGGGAAATCCCACAACACAGTGAAATGCATCTCTTCAAATATTGTGTTGCAAAGCACTCAGCAGATGTATCACAGTAAGCCATCTTTAATTGTCCTTGGAAAACATTAAACGTCTTTCCATTATCAGCGTAATCACTTTAGAATCCTCATCGGGTTTTAATGATGTGAGCTGGACAGTGTGCAGCAACTCTTGTGTGTGCAAATATTAGCAAAAAGACAGAGATAAAAATAAATGAGGGTTCAAAATGAGGGATGCGCTGTTAGCCGCAGGTATTTCTTTAAAAAAAAAACAACACAACCCTCTGGAGCATTTTCTCTGGCATTTAGATGGGTCTCCTTGTGAGATAAGGAGGGGTTTTAGAAACTACCAAGAGCTCAAATGTAGATAAGTAAATGATAAGACATATTCATTTCAGGTTGTTGTTTTTTTTAACTCTTCAATCCTAACTTGTAGATAATGCAATTTCCATGGAAAACCTAGGTTCAGAGATGCCATTTGGAATAAAACTTTCTCTCACCACGGGTTGCCACACTGTCTTAATGTGATGCTTTTCAGGTTTCCTGCTCTTGGCGAGGCTGTAGTAATCTCTCTTAGCTTTGAACGACACATTTTAAGAGAGACACAAATAAATCAGAATGCTTTAGAAGAGAGCAACAAAAGAAAGACTGTGGTACAAACCCCAAACCCCATGTGGGAAGGCCAAAGGAATATGAGAAGGGTAACATAAGAAGGGGAAACAAAAGATACACATTTCATAATATCTGAAGGGCTGTCAAAAACAGGAAGACATAATGTACTTCCCACATGAAGTTCTAAAGTTCAGGTTTAAAGATAATGGCTTGTTCTTGAGGGAGGGGAGAGACTTTTGACTATGAAGATCAACTTGTAAGTATGACTGCTTCCACCATTACATCACTCCTTAAAAGAACAGAGGTCCTACCTACAGATCTCCATGCAAAAACCTATAGAGCAGGGGTGTCAAATTTGGAGCATCGTGTTGTCATCACGTGACGTATCGTGACTTTTCCCCCCTTTGGTAAACCGGGGGGAGTGGGCCGGGGTGAAATGCTACCGGTTCATCCAGTCTGGTAGCGATTGCGATGGGTGGTTCGGAGAACTGGTAGCAAAAATCCCTGGTCCCCCCGCCCATGCCCACCCAATCGCCTGCTTGCCTGCTAGCCGCTTCTTTTAAAAAATGCTTTTAAAAGTAAAAAAAAAAAGAGAGGCTTTGACGATCACAGCTGAGCCGTGCAATCGTCGGAGACTTTTTTTACTTTTAAAAGCTCTTTTTTTACAACCTATTCGCCCGAATAGGTTGTAAAAAATGCTTTTAAAAGGTTAAAAAAAGGCTCTGATGATCACAGCTGAGCTGCCTGATCATCAGAGCCATTTTTTTTTTTACGTTTAAAAGCATTTTTTTTTACAACCTATTCGGGCGAATAGGTTGTAAAAAAATGCTTTTAAAAGGTTAAAAAAGGCTCTGACGATCACAGCTGAGCCGCACGATAAAAAATGCTTTTAAAAGTAAAAAAATAAATAAATGATCACGCGTCACAGCTGACCGAACTGTGGAGTATCTGTTGTGAATGACCTCCCCACATTTTAGACAGGGGACTTGTCAGCTCTAAAACTACACCCCTACAAGCCCCAACGGCGTTTTTCAAAAGGCAACTGGATTTTCTTTGCTTGATTTATTTTTTCCTTGAAGACGTTTCGTTTCTCATTCATCAGCTTCTTCAGTTCAGGTGAGAAGCGAAATGTCTTCAAAGAAAAAAAACAAAAACAAAAATAAAAGCCCAGTTGCCTATTGGGACAACCATGACCTGGATCAGGGCTGTCAAACTCGCAACCCGCAGGCCAGTTGCATCACACGTTGGCCATACCCACACCCAGTTTAGCAAAGGGGAGGGGAACAGTCACGATACATCATGTGACGCCTCCGTGATGACGTGAGTTTGACACCCCTGACCTGGATGAATGAGAATCTCCATTGACACACTAGAACAGTGATGGTTGACCTTTTTGGTGTCGAGTGCCCAAAGCGCACAGACATACATGCAAATGCACGATGTCATGTCCCACTCCTCCTCTGACGGCCGGGTCTGGGAAGTTTGTATCAAGTGTGGCCACGAAGCCTCTGCAGCTTTGCCAAATTCCTGTCAGAGTTCTCAGGGCAGGCAGGAATCCAAGGTGTGACTTCAGCAACCAGATTAGACTTTGCCTGACTCAAGGAATGCCAGAAAGCAGATCCTTTATATAGGCCATGGGGTGTGGCTCCATGACTCAGCACTTATCCAGGCCTGCCCCTCCCTTCCTTTTGCTGACGTCGCCTCTCCATTCTCCGGAAGCGGGGATCTTTCCACTTTTCGTCTTCCTCCTCAGCTGCCGACAATTCTAGCTCGTGGCTGGCTTCCTGTTCACATGCTATAGGAGGGAGGTTTGTTTGCTCAGTCTGTCCGGGCATGGTGCCAGGGCTGGGGGCTGGAGGCATGTCAGGCCGTTCTTCTTCACTATCAGTCTCTGGCTGAGATAGCAGGAGATGGGAGGGGCCCGGCTGCGGAGAGGAGGGCGGGTGAGGCACAACATACATGCATGTGCCTGAACCCCCAAAATGCAATGAGACCACCCTCCCATGCATTCACATGCACCCCCTTGTATGTGCGCACACCCCCAGACATGTGACTCATGCCCTGTATTGGCTTCCAGGTTGGTGCAAGAGGCTTTCCAGTGCCCAAAACAGGGCCCCAGGGGCGGGCGCGTGCATGCAAACCTCCAAAATGCAATGTGAGGCAGAGACCTGAAGACCAGCTGGCCAGAGGGAAGCATGTGTGCATGTGTGGTAGACCTGGGCTGGGGCAACAGCTGGCATGCCTGCAGAGAGAGCTCTGTGTGCCACTTGTGGCACTTGTTGTTGTTACCCAGGTCCAAGTAGGTAGTAATAAACTTAGTCCGTGGAAAAACAAACAAACTTTATTCGAACAGCTGGGAATTACTTCATTCCCAGCATCATTCAACTCAAAGTAACACAAATGCCTCCCAACACAAATTCCTCAGTTATCTCGCAAACCTTGGTCCAATTAGGCAAACTGCCAAAGGCCCTTCCTGGCAAACGTCCAGAAGCCACAAAAACAAAGATGTAGATTCTTCTGTCTCCGTCCTCACTCTGGAGTAACGAGCTGGCCTTCAGCCAGTGGATACACGGCTCTTATCAGTCCTGGCCGGGAAAATGCAGCTGCCTGCCAAAAAGTTCAAACAGATTGAGACTTCAGCTCACTTTGACACGGTTCAGCTAATTTGCTTCCCGTAGAACTGAAAGCAGTCCCAAAACTCTTTATATATCCTGTGGGGTGGGGCTCTTGCCCCACCCTTCCCTTTGATGACGCCGCCTCTCTAATCTTCTGAAGCGCGGATTGGTCCAGGCTTGATTGGTATGATTATCAGCTGCATCTGTAGGTGTAGCCTGAGGAAGGGAGGAATCAGGGGAAGTTGGCCTCATTACGTCCTCCGACTGGCCTGGTTCTGGCTCCTGGAGCCAGGCCAAAGGAATCGGTGTTCTTGAGGTAAGCCTTACCGGCCCTTCCCCCTCACTCTCAGAGTCACTTTTGGGCATGGGGCCAGGTTCGGAGGCTGGAGCTACAACATAGATGAAGCAGAAGACGAAGCAGAAGACGCAGCTAGAACATCGTTTTCCGGCAAAGCTCAAACATCGGTGCTGGTCTGTTTTAAGCCTTATGGGAGGGCCAATCATCTCTTGGCCCTACTCCCGAGTCGTCTTTTTGCTTGAACTGCTCTTGCCTTCTGGCAGCTCTTCTCGTGTGTGCATTAGGAACAGGCTCCTCCTGTTCCTCTGCCTCACTACTGTCAGTCTCTGGAGTCCGCACCTCACTCCCCGATGGCCCTGGCCCCACCTCAGCCTCATCACTGCCCAACTCCGTTGCCAGCTTTGTAGGCTGCTGACGGATCACAACACTTGTGCCATAGATTTGCCATCATGGCACTAGAACAAGCTGATCCTAGAATTTGAGATGTAAAGGGATTTTATAATATATGGCATGGTTGTGAAACAAGGAATGAAAACAGGAAATTACTCATCATGCTATGAGAAGGAAAATGTTTCTCTAAAGCAAATGGAGTTGATACCAAAGCCTGCAAAAATAAATAAATCCGCCAAGAAATATGTTGGCTCCTATAGCTCTGAGATCTCTATAATCAGGGACAGAAGACAAAGACAAGGAAGATGACGTTGGGTAAGTGGATATTTATTTATTTATTGTATTGTATTTTTATTTATCAAACTTCTACACCAATCCTCCCACTAAGTACAACAGAATTTAAGTTCATGCATCTTCTTGAAATTACCCAAGCAAACAGAAGCAAGGCGTATTTTCATACTTGCATATATCCATATTGTTTTGTAATTCTGTGTACTTTTTGTTCAGGGATTTGCTCATGTAGGACATATTATTACTGCAGTCCTAGTCCTAGATGTGTCCTAGATGCGTCTTAAACTCACAGTCCTATAAGAACACAAGAACGTCCTCTGGAGTCAGATCTAGTTCAGATCTAATTAACTAGATCATGAATCTAGTTAACTCAAATACTGAAGATTTTTTATGGGTTTCACATATCACGTTATCAAAACCACACTGAATTTTGTGGTTTACAACACATGAGAAACCAAACAAATTACAGTTCAACAAACCACAAATGAACTCAGTCACGGCCTCTCAAGCATATTCTAGCAATCACGGCCATTTCATCCTGGCCAACTTTTTTTTTTATTTATTTATTTATTTATTTATTTTTGTCACAACATCATATAAAAAGGATTATATAGTATATAAACATATATATGAGGGAATATTAGGAGGTATAAGCATATATATATATATATATATATATAAGAAGAAAAAAGAAAAACAATAGGACAGGAACGGTAGGCACGTTTGTGTGTTTATGCACGCCCCTTATGGTCCTCTTAGGAATGGGGTGAGGTCAATAGTAGAAAGTTTTTGGTTGAAGCTTTTAGGATTATGGGAAGAGACAACTTGCCATGGCCAACTTTGTTGCGGCCAACCCTATGCCGCCAACTTGCTGCCACCAACTCGCCACAGCCAACTTGCCATGGACAATTCCACACAGGATAATGCGACATGATAAATGTTGTCCACCACTGTTTTTTTGACATTTTTCCCCCCAATGGGAATTTTTTTAAAAAATTCGCATTTATATCCCGCCCTTCTCCGAAGATTCAGGGCGGCTTACACTATGTTAGCAATAGTCTTCATCCTATTTGTATATTTATATACAAAGTCAACTTATTGCCCCCAACAATCTGGGTCCTCATTTTACCTACCTTATAAAGGATGGAAGGCTGAGTCAACCTTGGGCCTGGTGGGGCTTGAACTTGCAGTAATTGCAAGCAGCTGTGTTAATAACAGACAGACTTAGTTATCCTGCATGGAACTGTCCCATGGCAAGTTGGCCATAGTGAGAGGACCACGGCAAGTTGTCCCATTCCATTCTGATAGATGCCAAAGACTGAAGATGAGAAGTGCGTTATTCCCATTTTCTTTTTGAAATCAATGATTTCAATGATTTCTTTTGAAATCATCATCCGGGCTTGAGGATTTTGTTGTGCTAAATCACATAGAAAGCAGTCTTGTTCTTAGCAATAACATGATGCTGGTGGCTTGGTGTTCTGCGTTCAGAGGTGGTATTCAGCTGGTTCAGAGTGGTTCAGGCGAACTGGTAGCGGCAACTGCCCACCTGCCCCACTTAATACTGTTCTATTTGCCATGTTTTCGAGGCCGAGCACATGTCCGGAAGGCGCATGCATGAGCAAAGTGCATGTGCAGAAGGCCGGGTGCATACACAGAAGGCCAGGCACATGCGCGGAAGGTGCGCGCACGGCAAACCGGTGGTAAGAATATGTGAAACCCACCTCTGTCTATGTTCCTTATTTGTCTGCTATTGCTGATCTGTCTTCTGTTATTTTTGGCTTCCACAACAGGCAACAATGCATTCTTCTCTTCAGCTTAATCCTCTTCTGGTTGGAGGCAAATATTGTTTCTCATTAGATTAGCCGTGGAGGCTGAAGTCATCACATTAGGAAGGTATTTCCTTTTTCTTAGCCAACAGGAAGGAATTGAGCAGTGGGGCCAATACCTTCTTTCCACACATCATAACGCTCCATTGGAGAGTGAAGTGGTCGCTGATTATATTAGGAAATATTTTTATGACCATACATTGTCTTTTGCTCCCTGATGGTGAACTCTAGCAAAGATAGGCCTGCTCTGGAGATGGCTCATCCAAACGGACAGGAGGGTCTAAAGCAGGGGTAGTCAACCTTTTTATACCTACCTCCCACTTTTGTATCTCTGTTAGTAGTAAAATTTTCTAACTGCCCACCGGTTCCACAGTAATGCGCCGTTTATCGTCGTCTGCGCATGCCTCTCGCGCATCGTGGATTGGGTTGGGGGGGGCGCCAGCTACCAGCTCTGCTTGTCTGTTACAGCTGGGTGGTGTGGGGGGGGGGAGATGCGCGAGCTATTCTGGGATGAGGTTCTTTTGTTTGCGGTCGCACTATAACACCATTTACATAACGTGAACTAAACTTATGCGCAGGCGATACAAATAGTATATTTTCAGAAATTTAAATTGTCACAGGGAATTTTATGAAAACCTAATGAAAATATTTTTAAATAACGCTATGAAATTTTTTTTTTAAAGTCAATTAAATTTAAAAAAAAGGAAAGTGCTTCAGTATTGGACAAAACCTCTACCGCCCACCATGAAAGCTGGAATGCCCACTAGCGGACGGTAGGGACCAGGTTGACTAACACTGATCTGAACCAAAATCTACCACCAGAAATGATGTGATGTTCAGTTGGAATGTTCCTCCAGGGAGACGAAGAATGCAAGATGATGTCCTTGATTCAAAAACTCAAAAACAGGAGGAAGAACAAAGCTAGAGGAAGATTAGCAAGAGGTTAGGGGGGAAAAATAAACTTGAAATCTGGGTCAGCATCATCAAATAGCAAGTGAGTGAGGGAATTGGTGGGAGGAATGGAAAGGACTTGTTTCCAGCCAGGTTGGTGAAGTTGGTCCTTTTCCTCAGTTATTTGAGGGACAGTTTTATATTATGAGTGCCTCCATGGGAGAAAGTGACATATAAATAGAATTTCTCAGCGGGCCACCTCAAAGTATATATTGAGAGGTGGTAGATTTCAGGTTTCAAGCTGTTTGGTGCCACTGGGATTCCCTCTAGTTCAGGGGTGTCAAACTCAAGGCCCAAGGGGCCAGATTTGGCCCATGGGGTGCTTAGATATGGCCCACAGGGCCACCCTGGAAACAGCGAAGGACTGTCCCACAGTGCCTCTGCCAGTGAAAATGGAGCTCAGAAGGGCTGCAGGTGGCCCTCTCAAGCTCTGTTTTCACTGGCAGAGAGTTGCAGGAGGCCGTCGCAGCTGAAAATGGAGCTCGGGAGCCCATTTTTTCTGGCAACGCATTTGGGCTTCTACAGGCACCCCTGACACAAGTGACGTCGAGCTGGCAACACCCACCCTGGCCACGGCCCCTCAGGACAAACACAACCCTGATGCAGCCCTCAATGAAATCGAGTTTGACATCCATGCTCAAGTTTATCAGAGTGATTATGCACTGCACTCATTGACATTTTGTGTAGGGTAGCCAGGGGTGAGATTCAGCTGGTTCTGTCCGGTTCGGGTGAACCGGTAGTAGCAACTTCAGGAGGCTCTGCCCACCCATCCGGATGTAATGCACGAGCAAACAGCACGCATGGAAGGCAGTGGTGGGTTTCAATTTTTTTTACTACTGGTTCTGTGGATGTGGCTTGTTGGGCATGGTATGGCTTGGTGGGTGTGGCTTGGTGGGCATGGCAGGGAAAGGATACTGTAAAATTCTCCATTCCCACCCCACTCCAAGGGAAGGTTACTGCAAAATCCCCATTTCCTCCCCATCAGGTGGGATTTGGGAGGCAGAGAACAGATGGGGGCGGGGCCAGTCAGAATTTTTACTACCGGTTCTCTGAACTACCCAAAATTTCCGCTACCGGTTCTCCAGAACTGGTCAGAACCTACTGAAACTCACCTCCGGTGGAAGGCCATGTGCATCCACAGAGGAGGTGTGTGCAAGTGAAGCGATCGCACATGCATGCATGTTCACATTTGCAAACCTGTAGGGAAGGTAACTGAATCCCACCTCTGAGAGTAGCCCATTTCTGGAAATTCTCCAGGTTGATGGTCTCCAAATTTCCTTTTAGGAAGAAGTATCGTTCATCAAATCAAGATTTCTCTCTAGCTTTTTAACAAGCAGAGGAAGGATCGTGCCTCTTTGTCTGTTTGGGAGCATTACAATCTTTTCTACCTTCCCACAAATTTTTTTTATTCGTTCCCTTTCCACCTCTTACCTCCATCCTCAACTTTGCAAGGTCAGCGGTTTATCTTCCCCTTATTTCCACACGTTTCTATGTATTTGATATACCACAAAGTTGCAAAACAATCGTTTTTTTAGCTCTTCCAGCAAAGGAAAAGTTTCTCCCCGCACAATACTTGGCCATGGACTTTCTCTCCCACCCCACTATCCCACTGTCTTTCCTGGTTGTCTTTTTCTTCTTCATTCAAATGTCTAAGTTGGCCTTTTGATTGTGAAGCCAGTTTATGCAGCTCTGAATAACATTCATCATCATCATCATTAGACGGATCATCATTTGGAACACAACACGCCAGATATCACAATTGTTGAAAACCGAAAACGTACAGTTTATTGACATCACGGTACCAGGAGATGCCAGAGTCGAAGAAAAAGTACTGGAAAAAATCATGAAATATCGCGACCTGGCCATCGAAACTACATGGCTATGGATGAAACATGTAATACCGATGCCCATTGTCATCGGGGCACTTGGTACCATGTCCAAGAATTTTATAAGATACATCAACAAATTGCAGCTTCCTGCAATAACACCAGCAGAACTGCAAAAAACTGTGCTACTCGGAACATCGTACATCTTAAGAAGGTACTTGGTTGATACCTAGGACGCTGGCAGCAACCCATATCAACCATTAGCACCAGTCAATGGTATTTGTGATGCCTTTTTGAATGTTCAGTTGACTGAGTCCAAATCTCAACCAGCAAATGCTCAGTCTTACATATAGGAAAAAAGAACCCAAACACTAAGTACATACTAGATGGACATTACCTTACAGATGACCACATTCCCGTTAAAGACCTCGGAGTTTTCATGTCAAATGATCTAAGTGCCAAAGCCCACTGCAACTACATAGCAAAAAAAGCCCTAAGAGTTGTAAACCTAATCTTGCGTAGCTTCTTTTCCAAAAACACCACACTACTAACCAGAGCATATAAAACATTTGCTAGACCAATTCTGGAATACAGCTCGCCTGTTTGGAACCCTCACCACATCTCTGACATCAATACAATTGAACGTGTCCAGAAATATTTTACAAGAAGAGTTCTCCATTCCTCTGAAAACAACAAAATACCTTATCCCACTAGACTTGAAATCCTAGGCTTAGAAAACTTGGAACTCCGTCGCCTACCACAAGACCTAAGTTTAACTCACAGAATCATCTATTGTAATGTCCTTCCTGTTAAAGACTACTTCAGCTTCAATTGCAATAATACTAGAGCAACCAATAGATTTAAACTTAATGTCAACTGCTTTAATCTAGATTGCAGAAAATATGACTTCTGTAACAGAATCATCAGTGCTTGGAATACTTTACCTGACTCTGTGGTCTCTTCCCATAATCCTAAAAGCTTCAACCAAAAAGTGTCTACTATTGACCTCACCCCATTCCTAAGAGGACCATAAGGGGCGTGCATAAGCGCACAAAACGTGCCTACCGTTCCTGTCCTATTGTTTTTCTTTTCTTCTTCCTATATACATATATGCTTATACCTCCTTATATTTACCCATATATGTGTTTATATATTATATAATCTTTTTGTATGATACCTACATATATTGTTATGACAAAATAAATAAATAAATAAATGTTTAATGAATAAAGTAAATAATAATAATAAAAACAGGAATAAGCAGTTACATCAAGATGCTATTGAGCAGTGCCAAACGAGGCAGATGTGGACATATGGAGTTCATCACCAATAAGAAAAGAGACATTCAAGAGAATAATAAGTGTGCGGCGTCAATGAATATGTGTGCATGCTGAGAGCATTTCCTGAGTTAAGGTATTGCTTTACATGACTTGTAAACCGTTTTTGTGATGTCTTCCATGCTCCATCCTCCTTTATCCTCAGCTGTTTAATTTGCTGACCTTAGTTTCACTGTCGGTTTAATTACTGGCTGTGATTAACAATCTGCATGCAAGAAATCAAAGCTTTCAAGAAAATCTCTTCAAAGCTCTGCTGAACAGACTTAAGCTGCAGACAAAACATGTCTCTGTGTGTTTGTATGCACGATGGCTCAGCAGTTAAAGGCACTGAGCTTGTCAGCTGGAAGACTGACAGGCCAGGTTCGAGACCCAAATGCCGTGTGATGGGGTGAGCTCCCATCCTCACCTGAGCTCCTGCACACTTAGCAGTTCGAAAACATGAAAATGCGAGTCAATAAATAGGTACCACTTTAGTGGGAAGGTAACAGCGTTCCGTGTTTCGCCTGATCTTTCATTGGCTAAGAAATGGAGATGAACATATGACTTAAAATTTTAAAAAGGCAGGGTGTCTTGATACTCAAGACTTACAATGGGAAAATACTAGGGGTGAAATGCTCCCGGTTTGGTACCAATGGGGGCAAACTGGTAGCAAAAATCCATGCCGCCCCCCCGGCCCATGCCCACCCAATCGCCCGGTCCCCACTTTCCTACTTGGCAGCTTGCTGCTTCTTTTGGGCTCGCTCTGTCTTGCTTCGGCTGCTGCAATCGATTGTATCAGTTAGCAACTCAATCTGCCTACCTGCAATCCATCTCAGCGGTGAACAACTCAATCTGCCTGTCTTGTCCCTTCTATTGGGTAAGTAACTGGGGGGCGGGGAGAGCCTTAAAAAAATAGTTAATTGGGGGTGGGTTTAAGGAGTTTTTTTTTTATTTAGACATAGCAATTTAAAGTTAAGGAAGTTTTAAATTTAGCTGCTTTTATCTAAAAATATAAATAAAATAATAAAATAAAATAATAAAATAAAATATTTGTACAGCTTTCTGAGATTTGGTGTGTTTTGTAGTGTTTCACTCTAACTACACAAACACACAAAATCTCACATAGCTATATGTGGCATTTTTGTGTGTGTGTGCGTGTCAGTTGTGTTGTGTTGTGTGTGTGTAAAGTGTGAAAGTTGGTTTTTGAGCTTTTTGAGTCTGTATAAGGTTCCTGCTTGTTGCAGGGGCCATTTTGGGTGAAGTGCAGCTGTTTTTACGTTGTGAGTGAGTCAGTTGTGTTGTGTTGTGTGTGTGTAAAGTCTGAAAGGTGGTTTTTGGTACCTCTTATTGTTTTTTGTACTTTGCTTATTATTTTTATTATTTATTGTTATTGGCCATGCCCACCCAGTCACCTGACCACCAAGCCATGCCCACCAATTAAGCCACGCCCACAGAACCGGTAGGGAAAATTTTTAGATTACACCCCTGAAAAATACCTCTAGACAAAGGAAAGCAATTCAGCTTTGTAAGCAGAGTTTGAAGTCTTGGACATATATGAATTGATTTGGAAGCTGGAGCACAGGGAGTGCTACAAATAGACTGCTTAATTTCTCTTCTACTGAATGAACCCAAGCCACAATTATGCCCCATAGAACTTGCTTGGCTCTTCTTTTCCTCTGATGTACCATTAACCTGGAAAGCGCAACGATGCCCTTGTAGAAATCTATTGGAAAGCTGATGGAGACAGACGTTCCTCACGTGCTATAAGCGTGTGCCTTGCCTGTTGTAGCTGACCAGACACAATAGTGCTTTCTCTTCCAGAAGATCCTTGCAACCTTACTCTAAACTCCGTGCCTCAATGTACCAAGAAGATTCCAACGCAGCTATTGAGAAGTTGTGAGGGCAAGTCATCTTCATTTTAACAGCAGTCAAAATCACACATTCTTGCCCTTGTTTTGTTTTTTAAGGCATAATTTTTCCTTCACCGGCCGCCAACATTTGTGCAAGGCTAAGCCAACAGCAATGCTGTAATTACAGTTCATTGTAAAACAGCTTTTCTTAATCACAAAATGTGCCTGGTGAGCCATTATTGATTAAAAATTATTGCACATGTCGAAGCCAAGCTGGTGATGTATTGTTTGGGCTCTGGAAAAAATCAAGCAGCTCTTATAGACCAGTACGGAGAGAGAAAAATAAGTAGAAAACATGCTTTTCCCTCTTACTGTATATACCTTTGTGGGTTTTTCCTACGATTACAATTATTCTCTGCTTTGTCAACCTACATTTATCCATAGCTCTTATCAAAATGCTGGCAAATTGCACCTGGAGTTTAGTTCCTGCAAAGTTGGAGATTCAAAGGCATATGAATTGCTGAATTTATTTGGGTATACCGGTGGCTCAGGGGCTAGGACGTTGAGCTTGTTGATTGAAAGGTCAGCAGCTCAGCGGTTCGAATCCCCTAGTGCTGCTGTGTAATGAGGTGAGCTCCCGTTACTTGTCCCAGCTTCTGCCAACCTAGCAGTTTGAAAGCACGTAAAATAATGCAAGTAGAAAAATAGGGACCACCTTTGGTGGGAAGGTAACAGCATTCCGTGCATCTTTGGTGTTGAGTCATGCCGGCCACATGACCACGGAGACGTCTTCGGACAGCGCTGGCTCTTTGGCTTTGAAACGGAGATGAGCACCACCCCCTAGAGTCGGGAACGACTAGCACGTATGTGCGAGGGGAACCTTTACCTTTACCTTTTAGTCCAAAGCCACAAAATCAAGCATCGTGGTGGTGGTCATTCATGGATTCTTTAACCATTGTTTGTTGATTAAACCACCATTAGCTAGCTAAGGCCCATGATTTACAATGTCAGGGTTCTAAGAATTAGACCCATATCAAGCAAAACTCCGCGGCAGGTAGATTCCTCAAAGAATAGCTTTATTGGATATATCGTATTGGCATAAATCTGGGGGAAATTGATTCTGAAGGTTCCCGTGGTTTTCACCTAATTAAAAGTAAAAGTTTGTCACTTTCTCAAAACAATCAATCACATGGTCCAATCAAGGCGCCATCTGGTTGCCTGGTGACATCACTCCACCTTCCTCTGACCAGGTGTGAGAATGTCCTTGGTTCTCAACAGAAAGTATTTTGTTTTGGCTACAAAACCTCAGCTATCTCTAATCCCTTCCCTATCCCTTAGCTCCAGTGTGGCAACACTGAAACTCCAAGATGGCTTCGGTCAGGTCAGCTTCAGGGTTGACACTGTGCGGTGCTCCAACACTGGAGGTTTTAAAGAAGAGATTGGACAACAATTTGGCATAGGGTTTCCTGTTTGAGTAGTCACATGTCCAATCACAATGGTGCTTGGTTGCCTGGTAACATCAGTCCGCCTTCCTCTGTCCAGGTCAGCTGTTAAATGCACTTACCTTCACTACCAGTTTGGGAGTGAGAGTGCACGATCCACTTCTGTGCATGCGCAGAGCCTTCTTAATTCCAACTTTTGATTCATCTAGCCCCACCTTTCTCATGATGTGCTCTGCATATAAGTTAAATAGGAAGGGTGATAGTATACAGCCTTGTATAAAGTACAAAAAGGAGACATGATAGCAGTATTCCAATATTTAAGGGGCTGCTACAGAGAAGAGGGGGTCAAGCTGTTTTCCAAAGCACCTGAAGACCAGACAAGGAACTATGGATGGAAACTGATCAAGGAGAGATTCAACCTGGAAATAAGGAGAAATTTTCTGACAGTGATAGCAATCAACCCATGGAACAGAAGTTGCCTTCAGATGTTGTGGGAACTTCATCACTGGAAGCTTTGAAGAAGAGACTGGACAATCATCTATCAGAAATAGCGCAGGGTCTTTTACTTGGGTGAAGGGGTTGGACTAGATAACCTACAAGGTCCCTTCCAACTCTGTTAATCTAATCTATTCGAAACTGTGAATTCTAATCTCACTTTAGGCATTGAAACTGGCTTTGTGACTTGGGCTCAGTCGCTGTCCAATTCACCTCACAGGGTTGTTGCCACGGGGAAGATAGGAGGACGAATGTTGGATATTTTCACCGCCTGGAGTTATTTGTAAAAATAATAAAAGGCACAATGCAAATAAATAAATAAAAAGTAAAAATAAATCAAAGAAAGATATCCGTAAGGTAACTATCGTTAATTCTTTCACAGAAGGCACACCAAAGCATTTCCATAAAGAGCAGCCTAGCATGCCCTAATATTGGCTGCTCTTTTTGTGTGTGTGTGTGTGTGTGTGTGTGTGTGTGTGTGTGTGTGTGTGTGTGTGTGTGTCTCATACAGTGATGTCATCGCATGTATCACATCCATTCAATGGATTGCATCCATTCAATGGATCGCATCCATTCAATGGATCGCATCCATTCAATGCATCGCATCCATTCAATGGGTGACAAGTGTCAGCTGTAACGTATCACTCTGGACAGCTGAAAGGAAGCAGATTCAATGACATCACATTCTTCAAAGCCAAAGAGATCTGACATCACATTTCAAAAATATGCATGGTCTCACAACTTAATGTTTGTCAAAGGGAAATAGCTTTGAACCCGAAGGCTTGCAGTTAACTCCATTTTTAATATCTGGAATTATGTTTCTGTGCCTCTAGAGCTGACTAGTGTCAGGCATGTAGAGACCAGTGTCATAGTTTTGGCAAATGGTACACCGTTAAGTCAAGGTGAGAGAGAGAGAAAAGAGCATTTCGTCATCAGAACTTGCTTAAGTTATTAAGTTGAATAATTAAGTTATTCCCTGGAAGTTCGGAGATTGATTGCTCTTTTAATGTTTAATTGCCGACTCATAGAACATAGAATAATAAAGTTGGAAGGGAGCTTGGTCCAACTCCTGCTTGAGCAGGAGACCATAAACCATTTCAGACAAATGGCTGTCCAGCCTCTTTTTGAAAGTGGTGGAGCATCCACGAATTCTGAAGACAAGCTTTTCCATTGGTTGATTGCTCTCCTTAGGAAATTTCTCCTTCTTCTAGGTTGCTTCTCTCCTTGGTTAGTTTCCATCCATTGTTTCTCATTGTTGTGTCTGTCTGCGCCCCCCCCCCCCGAGCCGGGGGTCCTGTCAGAAAGTGACTTGGAAAATGAGGGGGAAGGGCCATCAGGACTGATGTCGTGTCCCACTCCTCCGCTGACGGCCGGGTCAGGGAAATCCGAATCAGGCTTGCCTCTGCAGCTCTGCCCAAAGTCCTAGCAAAGTCCTCAGAGCAGGCAGGAGACCAGAAAGTGACTTCAGCAAGATAAGTTCGACTTTGCCTGACTCAGAGACTGCCAGAAAGCAGATCCTTTATATAGGCCATGGGGTGTGGCTCCATGACTCAGCACTCATTAAGGCCTGCCCCTCCCTTCCTTCTGTTGCCTCCGCCTATCCAGTCTTCTGATGCGAGGGTCACTCCAATCAGCAGCTGTTGGAAATAAACTTTCCTCAGGCTCACATGCTGTGGAGGAGGGGGAGGGATCTAGCTGCTCCGTTTGCCTGGGCATGGAGCCAGGGCTGGGGCCAGGGGGTGCTCCCTCCTCTGCAGCCTGCTTGGGCATGGAGCCAGGGCTGGGACCGGGAGGTGCCCCCTCCTCTTCAGCTTGTCTGGGCATGGAGCCAGGACTGGGGCCGGGAGGCATACATTCCTCCGTGTTCGGGAGCAGATAAGAAGGCCCCGGCTGCTGTGAGAGCGGGCAAGACACAACAACTTACCTCTGCAGCACCGGCTTCCCTGGCTCAGCTCCAGGAGCCAGAGGCAGGCCAGGTGGAGGAGATAACGAGGCCTCCGTCCCCTGACTCTTTCCCCCTCCTCCCAGGCCACGTCTCCAGACCCGGCTGATGGCAATCAGGCCTGGCTGGACCCTAGGTTTCATAGGCAGGAGAGGCGGCAACAACAGAAGCAAGGGTGGGGCAGGCCTAGGAAGTGCTGAGTCATGGAGCCACACCCCACAGGATATAAAAGCAGCAAGAGCTGCTATACCTCTTTCGTGGCAAGCAAATCAACTGCTTAACTAGAGCTGAAGTACTGTTTGTTCCTGGTTGACTCATTGGCATCAAGCGAGATAACAAAGACACTTGGTAGACATTTGCTAGTTTGCTGCCAGAAGCTGACAGTTGTCGGCTAATTAAGTCATCACTCGGACTGAGGCGAGGGCGACAGAACACTCATCTTCTCATCAAGATGAGAAACAATGGTTGTGAACTAACCCTTGACCCCCTTGTATTTGTAGAAGTAGCTCCTCAAATACAGAAAAAGTGCTGTCATGTCACCCCTGGTCCTTCTTTTCATTTTGTCTCAGTTCATCATTAACCAAAATGGCTGATGGAGCTGGGAATTTATGGATTCAAAGGAGGTCATCCTTCTCCGTTTTTGAAATCAACATTTCCACAGCATGCCGAGATACCTCACCAGCTTCAAAAAAAGAAAAAGAAGAAGAAGAAGAAGAAGGAAGGAAGGAAGGAAGGAAGGAAGGAAGGAAAAGCAAGGTGGGGGAAGAGGAAACTATATCAAAAGTAGTTTAAAAATAAATCATGAAGACTTTTGCTTATACCCAGAGACTTCTAGCTGCAGTTGATGGGGGAAAAAAAGATGTAACAAAGAACTTTGTTAGTTGCGAAGTCATGTCTGACCCATCGCGACCCCATGGACAACATTCTTCCAGGCCTTCCTGTCCTCTACCATCCTCTGGAGTCCATTTAAGCTCACGCCTACTGCTTTGTTGCTGGTAATCCTTATGATTTATATTGATATTGATTGTTGTACCTTGATGAAGGTATCTTTTCTTTTATGTACACTGAGAGCATATGCACCAAGACAAATTCCTTGTGTGTCCAATCACACTTGGCCAATAAATTCTATTCTGATTCTGATTCAGTGACTCCATCCAGCCACTTCATTCTCTGTCGTCCCCTTCTTCTTTTGCCCTCAACCATTCCCAGCATCAGGCTCTTCTCCAGTCAGTCCTTCCTTCTCATTAGGTGACCAAAGTATTTGAGTTTCCTCTTCAGGATCTGGCCTTCTAAAGAGCAGTCAGGGTTGATCTCCTCTAGGACTGACCGGTTTGATCACATTGCAGTCCAAGGGACTTTGCAGGAGTCTTCTCCAGCACCATAGTTCAAAGGCCTCAGTTTTGTGGCACTCAGCCTTCCTTATGGTGTAACAAAGGTTACATTCTTTGTGAAGATGTAGAAGAAAAAACAAAGGTGTAAAGATAACTGGTAAAATAGAAAGGAGACAATCATGGCACAGAATTAGCTGGGCACGAAATCTTTCCAGCCTCTTTTTGAGCATGGTCCTATCCAACCCAGGTATCTTCTACCTCCCGAATGGAAGATTCTGACAAGTTGCAAAAACAAATCCGTTTCTCCTAATAGATCATTCAGCAAAAATAAACCCATGAAGTCATCCCAGAATCCTTGTGTCACTCTCCCAAGCTCGAGGATGCTTCCCCGTTGCCTCAACACCGCTCCCACCCCCCCCGCTGCCGCCCCAACCATCCCATCTTGCAGGCAGGTGTGTTGACTTAAAGCAGCTGGCATAACAAAAAACGTGCCAGCGCAAAGCCTGACACAGCTCGGGGAGACGTTCCAATATTAACACTGCTGGCCTGTAGTTGTCAGAGAGGTACGATGTCTCACTCTTCCCTATTAAATTAAGGGTGGGGGAGGGACCGGGGGGGAAGGATGCTGAAGTTGACAAGTCAGATGGAATTCTTCTCTCATTTCCTACCCACCCACCACCAGCAGTTAAAACAAGCCAGCCTAGGAACACAAAGAAATAAAACAAAAGGTGAAAAAATAATTGCTACCAACCTGCCTTCCATTGAGGACCTGTATACTCCACGAATCAAGAAGAGGGCCGTGAAAATATTTACAGACCCCTTGCATCCTGGACATAAACTTTTTCAACTCCTACCCTCAAAACGACGCTATAGAGTACTGCACACCAGAACAACTAGACACAAGGACAGTTTTTTTCCCGAAGGCCATCACTCTGCTAAACAAATAATTCCCTCAACACTGTCCAACTATTTACTAAATCTGCACTACTATTAATCTTCTCATCGTTCCCATCACCAATCTCTTTCCACTTATGACTGTATGACTGTAACTTTGTTGCTGGTAATCCTTATGATTTATATTGATATATTGACCATCATTTGTGTTGTAAATGTTCTACCTTGATGAAGGTATCTTTTCTTTTATGTACACTGAGAGCATATGCACCAAGACAAATTCCTTGTGTGTCCAATCACACTTGGCCAATAAAAAATTCTATTCTATTCTATTCTATTCTATTCTATTCTATTCTATTCTATTCTATTCTATTCTATTCTTAAAAAAGGAGGGCAAATTTTGAGATGGGAGCAGGAACAGTCAAGTTTCACCTTCCCTCTAGGTCCAGGGTTGTCAAACTCGATTTCATTGAGGGCCGTCTCAGGGTTCTATTTATCCTTGGGGGACCGGGCTGGGTGTGGCCAGGGTAGGCATGGCCAGCTCGACGTCACTTGTACTGGGGACACCTATGGAGGCCCAAGTGCTCTGCCAGCAAAAATGGACTCCCGAGCTCTGTTTTCAGCTGTGATGGACAGCGTCCTGCAACTGTCTGCCAATGGAGCTCAGTCGGTCCTTCACTGTTTCCAGAGTGGCTCCGCAGGCCAGATCTAAGCACCCCATGGGCTGGATCCAGCCCAAGGCCTTGAATTTGAATCGCCTGACTGGAACCCTCACCACATTTCTGACATCAATACAATTGAACGTGTCCAGAAATATTTTACAAGAAGAGTTCTCCACTCCTCTGAAAACAACAAAATACCTTATCCCACCAGACTTGAAATCCTAGGCTTAGAAAACTTGGAACTCCATCGCCTTCGACAAGACCTAAGTTTAACTCATAGAATCATCTATTGTAATGTCCTTCCTGTTAAAGACTGCTTCAGCTTTAATTGCAATAATACAAGAGCAACCAATAGATTTAAACTTAATGTTAACCGCTTCAATCTAGATTGCAGAAAATATGATTTCTGTAACAGAGTTATCAGTGCTTGGAACACATTACCTGACTCTGTGGTCCCTTCTCATAATCCCAAAAGCTTTAACCAAAAACTTTCTACTATTGACCTCACCCCATTCCTAAGAGGACTATAAGGGGCATGCATAAGAGCACAAACGTGCCTACCGTTCCTGTCCTATTGTTTTTTTCTTATATATATATGCTAATACTTCCTTATATTTCCTCATATATATGTTTATATACTATATAATCATTTTGTGTGATGCTTATGTATATTGTTGTGACAAAAATAAATAAATAAATAAATAAATAAAAATAAAATTTGACACCACTACTCTAAGTTATGATGCATCCTTCATGGGAAGTTGTGTGCTAGGCTTACGTCTGGAGTTTTTGTGGTTTCCTGTAGGACTCCAGTTCCTCTGAATTAACTCACCGATCTCTGGTGATAGCCAGTTTGTAAATTGTCTCTTGGGTAACTTAAATTCCATCCTTATCTAGGCCAGTGTGATTTATGCTTCACAGAATCTCAAAGCCTAATATTCAGCAGAGCACTCCGTGCCAAAATTGAATATTTTCAGTTATACTGACAGCGATTCCACCTTGTTTTGATCACTTTCCTTGAGGAACGGTTCTCAGATCAACTTCTTGAAGGAAGTCAGTTCCTTCACTAAAATCAGTGCCTGATTGGTGACAATGATGATGTCTGCAGAATTTCTCCTTTAATAAATGTTTGAGGAAAGGCTCAACAGACGCCCCTCGTTTGGTCACCGTACTACAAAAAAGATGTTGAGACTTTGGAAAAAGTTCAGAGAAGAGCAACTAAGATGATTAAAGGCCTGGAGACTAAAACATACAAAGAACGGCTGCAGGAATTGGGTATGGCTAGTCTAGAAAAAAGAAGGACTAGGGGGGACATGATAGCAGTATTCCTGTATTTGAGGGGCTGCCACAATGAAGAGCGGGGTCAAATTATTCTCCAAAGCACCAGAGGGCAGGACAAGAAACAATGGTTGGAAACGGATCAAGGAGAGAAGCAACCTGGAATTAAGGAGAAACTTCCTAACAGTGAGGACAATTAACCAGTGGAACAGCTTTCCTTCAGAAATTGTGGGGGCTCCATCACTGGAGGTTTTTAAGAAGAGACTGGACAGTCAGTATTCTGAGATGGTATAGGTTCTCCTGATTGAGCATGGGGCTGGACTAGAAGACCTCCAAGGTCCCTTTCAGCTTCTCTTCTCTTCTCTTCTCTTCTCTTCTCTTCTCTTCCATCCCATCCCATCCCATCCCATCCCATCCCATCCCATCCCATCCCATCCCATCCCATCCCATCCCATCCCATCCCATCCCATCCCATCCCATCCCATCCCATCATTTCCATTTCCATTTCCATTTCCATCTTCTCTTCTCTTCTCTTCTCTTCTCTTCTCTTCTCTTCTCTTCTCTTCTCTTCTCTTCTCTTCTCTTCTCTTCCCTTCCCTTCCATCCCATCCCATCCCATCCCATCCCATCCCATCCCATCCCATCCCATCCCATCCCATCCCATCCCATCCCATCATTTCCATTTCCATTTCCATTTCCATCTTCTTCTCTTCTCTCTTCTCTTCTCTCTTCTCTTCTCTTCTCTTCTCTTCTCTTCTTCTCTTCTCTTCCCTTCCCTTCCATCCCATCCCATCCCATCCCATCCCATCCCCTCCCATCCCCTCCCATCCCATCATTTCCATTTCCATTTCCATCTTCTCTTCTCTTCTCTTCTCTTCTCTCCTATCCCGTACCATCCCATCCCATCCCATCCCATCCCATCCCATCTCATCCCATCATTTCCATTTCCATTTCCATTTCTATCTTCTCTTCTCTTCTCTTCTCTTCTCTTCTCTTCTCTTCTCTTCTCTTCTCCTCTCCTCTCCTCTCCTCTCCTCTCCTCTCCTCTCCTCTCCTCTCCTCTCCTATCCTATCCTATCCTATCCTATCCTATCCTATCCTATCCTATCCGGAAGTAGCACTTCAGTTATCTAAATCTGAAGGATTCAGGTAGATCAAGCAATCAAAATAGTCCAGCACGCGTTCCTTGGTTCATTCACATCATTCACAGCTGAACCCCAAAGGCTCCTTTGCTCAGACTGATTGCTGTTACTTTAACGATCCAGATCATTTTAAAAATAGTCAGAATCACTAATTTATCTGAAACAAAGTCATTCAGGATCACGAGATTATCATAATATTTGAGAGCCAGTCTGGTCTCACGGTGAAGGCACCATGCTAGAAAGTGAAAGGCTGTGAGTTCTAGTCCTGCCTTAGCCATGAAAGCCTGCTGGGTAACTTCGGTCCAATCACTAGGAGACTGAGAGTTGCAGTCCCTTCTTAGGTGGGGAAGTCTGCTGGATGACTTTGGGCCGTCCATCCACAACATTCTACATGATCTTTCTCCAACCTGATTCCCTTTTAGAGATTACCAGATTGAAACTCCAGAATTTTGACTAGAAGTGCTGACTGAGCTGCCCTCCCGATGCTTTTAGGCAGGGGTGGGCTTCAAATCCTTCAGCAACGGGTTCGCTGCCCCGTTGCTGGGTAGGCGTGGCCATGGTGGCCATGGCCTAGTCGGCCACCTGCACCATGGCGGCAGGGGGGGTGCATTTTTCACCCTCCCTAGGCTCTGGAGGCTTTTGCTTGAGCCTCCGGGAGGGCGAAAACTGCCTCCCCCGGGTTCCAGAGACCTTATGGAGGCTGGAAACAGGCCTGTTTCCAGATTTCCAGAACCTCCGGTAGGCCTGTTTTTTGCCCTCCTGGACCCTCTGCATGGACTCTGCACATCTGAAATGACGAACGAGCCGCATGGAGACTCCTGGGAGGGGCGGGAAGGGATGGGCGTGGCCAGCCAGGGGTGGCATATGGGGGTTCGCCGAATCCCGGAGAACCTTGGCTAGAGGATCACCCGAACCGTGCCGAATCCCCTGGAATCCACCCCTGCTTTTAGGAGATGCTTGGCTACATATGGTGGCTCTGAGCAGCATCAATCAACTGCAATCAACTCAGCCTGGCCTTCGGCACTGAAATATCCCATGTCCCAGCAGAAACAAAGGATTGAGAAGGAAAAGAAACAGGGGACTCAGTGCCAAAGCTTCCCTCCTTTGCGTAAGAACTGCTATGTCTGAGCTGAAGGCTGGTTTATGTTCGTTCTGTGACTTGCAGCTCACTAAGGCAGGTGGCCTGACTGCCAAACCAGCCAGGGGAAAATTGGCACAGAGCACATCCGGAGAGGGCATAGACAGCAAACTCTTAACTAGGACTGGGAGCCAAGAGAAGGCGTCACCCAAGCGTGTGCAACAAGGAGTGCCTATCACATGCAGCGTAGGCAGTGGTGGGGATTCAGCCAGTTCGTACCACTTCGGGAGAACTGGTTGTTAACTTTCTGAGCAGTTTGGTGAACTGGTTGTTGGAAGAAATCATTAGGGCAGAGAACCGGTGGTTAAATTATTTGAATCCCACCGCTGAGCGTAGGGTATCTGGGGCTGCAAATGCCCCACTTGCAATTAGGCTATGAAACACGGAGCTACCATTGAATTTGAAAGAGTGGAAATAAAATTTCAACCTCATTATTACTATCAGTATATCTCTTATTCCCCCCCCACACCCAGCCTTGTAAAATTGTAAAATGAAATGCCTGGACAATACACTGTCTTCAAATTATTTATATATAAATCAAACACTTGATTTTAAAAAAAAAAAATTTCAACCTGCAGGAAAGGTTCCTCCTGAGGGATCCTTGATGCTTTCTGAGCTTGGTGGTTTTCTTGCAGGTGTTTCATTACTAGGTAACGGCATCAAGTACTATTTGCTTTGGGGAAACACAGAATATATTGCATTAAGGTAAAGGTAAAGGTTCCCCTTGTGCATACATGCTAGTCGTTCCTGACTCTAGAGGCTGGTGCTCATCTCCGTTTCAAAGCCGAAGAGCCAGCGCTGTCCGAAGACGTCTCCGTGGTCATGTGACCAGCATGACTCAACACCAAAGACGCATGGAACGCAGTTACCTTCCACCAAAGGGGGTCCCTATTTTTTTACTTGCATTTTTTACCTGCTTTCGAACTGCTAGGTTGGCAGAAGCTGGGACAAGTCACGGCAGCTCACCCTGTTACGCAACACTAGGGATTCAAACCGCTGAACTGCCGACCTTTCGATCGACAAGCTCAGCATCTTAGCCCCTGAGCCACCGCGCCCCTATATATTGCATTACAGAATGAAATAGGCAGAACTGAACTGAGAGAGGACCATGAACCCTGGAATTGAAAGCATGGAAAAATGTGCAACCTAAATACCACTTGTTTGGGATGTTTAGGGTCAAAGGAGGAAAGGCTCTATCAGTGATGAGATTCAAATAATTTAACAACCGGTTCGCCCAGGGTCAGGTTGGCTGCCGGAGGCATGGCCCATCCCCGTCCACCAGTTTCACCGCATATGCAGGACGAGCCTCCCACAACAGCCAACCTGACCCTGGGCGAACCAGTTGTTAAATTACCCCCTTCTCCTCGCTATCAATGTGGATCCTGGGTGCAATGTTGCAATGGAGAAACAGGCAATGGTGCAGCCGACACAAGGGAAGGAGGAGGAGCAGGGAAAAGAACTGCACTGGCCGCTCCATTGGCTGTTTCTCCATTGCAGCACATCACCCAGTATCCACTTTGATAGCAAGGGGCAGGAGGCTCCAGCTAGTCCAGAATGCGGCTGCGCAGGTGATAGAGGGAGCACTGCATTGCTGTCATATAACACCTATCCTGCGCGGCCTGCACTGGCTGCCGGTAGCCTTCCAGGTGCACTTCAAGGTGTTAGTGACCACCTTTAAAGCGCTCCATGGCTTAGGACCGGGATATTTACGAGACCGCCTTCTGCCACCTATAGCCTCCCAACGACCTGTGCTCTCCCACAGAGTGGGCCTTCTCAGGGTGCCGGTGACCAAACAATGTCGGTTGGCGGCCCCCAGGGGGAGAGCCTTCTCTGTGGCAGCACCCGCCCTTTGGAATGAGTTGCCTCCGGGTTTACGCCAACTTCCCGACCTCCGGACCTTCAAGCCGGAATTGAAGACTTTATTATTTCATCGGGCGGGACTAACCTAAGTGTATTTTAAGTGTAATTTAATTGTAATTTTAAGGGGTTTTAAGTCGGTCTAAGACGGTTTTAGTTGATTGCCTTGTTAAATATTTGTTTTTAAAATCTTTTTAAATTTGTTATTTATTCGTTGTATTTTAAGATGGCTGTACACCGCCCTGAGTCCTTCGGGAGAAGGGCGGTATAAAAATTAAATTATAAATAAATAAATAAATAAATAACAACCGGTTCATGCGAATTGATGCGAACCAGCTGAATCCCACCACTGGCTCTACTATAGTCTTCTTGCTTCCTTCCATAATTCTATAAATGTGTTAAATACAGATAGTCCTCGACTCGTGACCACAACTGAGGACAAAATTTCCACACCTAAGCAAGGTAGTTGTTAGGTGAGTTTTCTCCCCAATTTTATGACCATTTTTCACAGTTACTAAATGAATCATTTCAATTATTGAGTCATCCGGTCATCTGGCTTCCCCCATTGACTTTGCTGGTCAGAAGTCATCTGGGAAGGTTACAAATGGTGATCATGTGACCCCAAGGTAGTGTCACTTCAAAGGATCACTAAACTAATCCTATGAACTACCTGTAAACATTGCAGCCTCCTCTCTCTCCCTTTCTCTCTGTCTCTGTCTCTGTCTCTCAGTCCCTCCCTCTCCCTCTCTCCCTCTTTCTCTCCTTCTCCCTCTCTCTCTCCTCTTTCTCTCCCCCTCTCTCCCCCTCTCTCCCTTTCCCTATCTCTTTCTCTCTCTTTCTCCCTCTCTCTCCTCTCTCCCCTCTCTCTCCCCTCTCTCTCCCTCTCCCTATTTCTTTCTCTCTCTTTCTCCCCTCTCTCCCCCTCCCTCTCTCTCCCTCTCTCTCTCCCTCTCCCTCTCCCTCTCTCCCTCTCCCTCCCCTCACTCCCCAACACTTCTTCAAAACCCACCTTTCCCATGAAGCTGATAGTCAGTGCATTCATTTCACCTCCCACCTAATCTAAAGCCTTGGGTCTCACTAATGTAGCATGGAAAGTGTGGGGTGCCAATCAAGGATGAGCATCCTGAGCCTCCAGAGCTCTGATGAGCTCCCATGTTCCCTCGTTATGGTCCTCTGAACTTCTTCTCAGATCTCACCACAATTGGCAACCACTGATATCAAAGTCTGGATGAAAACAGCAGCAGGGTAAACCCCCCAAATCAGTGGTGGGATTCTACTGGTTCGCACCAGTTCGGTAGAACCGGTTGTTAGAAGAAATTTCCTTTTGTTTTTTTTTCCACTTTACAGCGTTAATCCCTCTGAATAGTTCCTACGCACATAGCTAGGCCCACCTGGTCACATGACCAGCTAGCCACACCCACCCAGTCATGACCACCAAGCCACGCCCCAAAATAAGCCACGCCCTCAGAACCGGTTGTTAAAAAATTTGAATCCCACCACTGCCCCAAATAGACACATCGCACTTAAAAAAAAAAAAAAAAAGAAGACTTCCCAAACTCCCCCCAAAACCTACTTTGTGCCTGGGTTACGAAGCATTAAAGTCTGGGAAAAATCACTCCAAATTGTCCGAAGCCCTATCCCACGGCAATTTGCTTGCTTTTATGTGTTTGTGTGAAGATACAGAATCCTTCTTTCCACTAATTTTTAAGCGTTCTCCCCCCCCCATTTTTTTTTGGGTTAGCAATGAATAGTCCACATTCCCACCCGGAGCTTTGCAGTTCCGATTTCATCAGCTCTATCTCCGAAGAATGCAATCCAGTCTTGGCTTGGGAGCAGGTTTCCTCTGCGGCTCTGCCAGAGTTCCTCACGTCTTGGCTTGCAATGTCCTACAGTTCTGCCAATTCTGGTCCCACACACACACACGGTTTTGCAAATGGCCAGGCAACACCCTGCAAAGTGGAGCCAAGTCTTAAAAGGCCACAAACCTGCAACTCAATCCAGATTTAATGTGCTCAAGGCTGTCCCATGCTTTTTGGGAGATGGCTGTGCTGAGCCCATCCTCCTCGTTGATAGAGGACAATTCTCTCTTCGGGGCTCAAAAAATGGATTTGGTGTTTGGAGGGGAAATGGAAAGTGACGGTCCTGGCAAAATTATCCATTGCTTGGAAATCCATGGCATCATCAGTTTCCAAGCAATCCATCTAGTGTCTCAGATTATGCATCTCAGATTCTCGTCCTCCTCCTCTTCCTCCTCGTCCTCCTCTTCTACTGCTTCTCCTCCTCCTCCTCTTCTTCTCCTGCTTCTCCTCCTCCCACTCCTCTTCTCCTGCTTCTCCTCCTCCTCCTCTTCTTCTTTTCCTGCTTCTCTTCCTCCTCCTCCTCTTCTTCTGCTTCACCTCCTCCTCTTCTTCTTCTTCTCTTGCTTCTCCTCCTCCTTCTCCTCTTCTTCTCCTCCTGCTTCACCTCCTCCTCCTCCCCCCCCCCTCCCTCCCCCTCCTCCCCCTCCTCCTTCTCTTCTTCTTCTTCTTCTTCTTCTTCTCCTTCTTCTTCTTCTCTTCCTCCTCCTCCTCCCATGGTCAGAGATACCCCTTTCCCCCTTTCACAGAAAATTGTCCTCAGCAATACTTTCACACACACATGCACACAGAGAGAGAGAGAGAGAGAGAGAGACAGACAGACAGACAGACAGACAGACAGACACACAAAAGTTGTCTCCATATTTTGGCTACCAAAAAACAAAAAAAAACAAAAAAGCCCACTGGGAAAGCACTGGGTCTCAGTCTGAGCACAAAGTGAGCAGAAAACAGAAAATATGCAAAGACCCCATTATGTCTTAGTGGGACTCGTTTTCTGACATGAGAAGTCAAGATTCCCTCCCATATATTGAGGCTCTCTAAAATTAGGAAAGCTGTCCATTGCATGGCAAAGAAACCAGTTTTATCCTCTGGCCTCTTCAGCTGAGAAAGATCAAGAGGGCAATGGAAAAGGCCTCTGCGTGAATCTCTGGAGGACTGTTGTCACCCAGGACAGGCAAAGAGCAGGCTAGTTGAGCAAGCAGAATGGCTCACATCCAGCTGCTTGCATGGAGCTTCTGCCTGTCACGCACACGCTAAACACAAAGTCAGAAATATACACTAATCCTACACAAAAATCATTAAGACTCTCCTAGGCGCAAGAAAAACAGATCCAGAGGTATTTGCCAAGGAAAGCGCTCGCCCAGTGTGCCTCAAACCCGTCATACCAAAATAATACTTAGAATCACATCCTCCTTGATTTCATTTACTTCCTCAAGTGAAATTACACTAAAGGAGGGTTTAGACGGGGGTCCTTCCATAGTTAGGGCTCGGCAGTTACTCCCCGTTGTTTCCCTCTGTCCCTAAGAAGGCCTGAGCTTAAGGCATTATTAGCAAGTCCCCATCTTGATTTACAGAGTGCCTTAAAATGATCTTCCTAGATCAGTGATGGCTAACCTTTTCAGGGTCCAGTGCCCAAACTGCGCGCATTTGCCCAAACTCCCAAAATGCAATGCGCGCATGGCCCCCATGCATGCACACACAACCTCCCACATGTGCCCTGCCCTCCGCACATGTGCGTGCGTGGCCCGCGTGCCCCCATCCCCCACGCATGTATGGCAGAGACCCGAAGACCAGCTGTCCAGCGGGAGGCATACACACATGTGCAGCGGAGCTGAGCTGGGGTGAACAGCTCGCATGCCCAGTGGTGGGATTCAAATAATTTAACCACCAGTTCTCTGCCCTAATGATTTCTTCCCACAACCAGTTCGCCAAACTGCTCAGAAAGTTAACAACCGGTTCTCCCGAAGTGGTGCGAACTGGCTGAATCCCACCACTGCGCATGCCCACAGAGAGGGCACTGTTTGCCACCTCTGGCTTTCATGGCATAGGTTCGCCATCACTGTCCTAGATGATTCCCAGAGAACGAGAAAGTATGGGAGGTATCTTCAAACCAGTGGTGAAATCCATTTTTTTTTTACTACCGGTTCTGTGGGCGTGGCTTGGTGGATGTGGTGTGGTTTGGCGGGCGTGGCTTGGTAGACATAACAGAGGAAGGATGCTGCAAAATCCTTATTCCCTCCCCATTCCTGGGGGAAGGATATTGCAAAATCTCTATTCCCACCCCACTCTGGGGCCAGCCAGAGGTGGTATTTGCCAGTTCTCCAAACTACTCAAAATTTTTGCTACAGTTCTCCGAACTGCTCAAAATTTCCGCTACTGGTTCTCCAGAACCTGCTGGATTTCACCCCTGCTTCAAACACATCTTGAAGACCATACTAGTAGAGTCAAGCTTTGACGGTGGCCTTCTCTTTTTCCCAGCACTGGTACACGTTCCCCTCATGGAAAGTCGTTTGCAAGGCAAAGGGTCCCTGCTCTAAACATGCTATTTCTGACATGTGCGATATTTCCAATCTGCCACCGAGTAACCTTTGGTATACCGTGTTTTCATTTTAACCGAGGTCAGTTGACCCCACTGCACGTAGCTGAAGCCAGTTGGGAGAACAATCCACAACCCACAAAAGACTTCTACCTTTCTCAAAGCTTCCCCCCTCCTCCTCTCTCCCCATAACAAAACACCAATTTCTGCTTTTCTCTGACTCTCTGTTTGCACTCCGAGACCTTTGTTTAGGCTGCTAACGCAAATGTCAAGGTTTAATACCTGCCATTGAGGCTTTAAAAAAACACCTTTGTATTTGTTGATTCACTGATGTCATTATTGTTGCTATCCGATGCTTTTCCATGTTATTCTTGCTATGTGTGCAGGTATGACTCAGGTGATTGACCTTTGGGAAGTGAATAGGAGTGAGCTAAAAGCATTGTGTCACTCACAAATGTATTGTTACTCTCTCTGCTTGCTTAAGAGGAGGAAAAAGTTTGATGGCATGAATGCTCTGAATTACTTTGTTGTACAGAGAAGCAAAGAAGGTGAGCCTCTGGAATAGAGGTGAGCAACCTATAATTTAGGATTATTACTATTATTATTTACTTTATTCATTAAACATGAAACTCAGTCAACTGAACATTCAAAAAGGCATCACAAATACCATTGACTGGTGCTAATGGTTGATACGGGTTGCTGCCAGCGTCCTAGGTATCAACCAAGTACCTTCTTAAGATGAATAATGTTCCAAACAGCACAGCTTTTTGCAGTTCTGCTGGTGTTATTGCAGGAAGCTGCAATTTGTTGATGTATTTTATAAAATTCTTGGACAGCGTACCAAGTGCCCTGATGACAATGGGTATCACTGTTACATATTTCATCCATAGCCGTGTAGTTTTGATGGCCAGGTCGCAATATTTCGTGATTTTTTTCCAGTTATTTTTCTTCAAGTCTGGCATCTCCTGGTACTGCAATGTCAATAAATTGTACGTTTTGGTTTTCGACAACTGTAATTATTTATTATTATTGTTCTTCTTCTTCTTCTTTCCTTCCTTCCTTCCTTCCTTCCTTCCTTCCTTCCTTCCTTCCTTCCTTCCTTCCTTCCTTCCTTCCTTCTTTGCATTCCTAAAAGCCTGACCAATCACAGTTTTGAAATTCTAGCAGCACGGCTAGAATAGAATTTTATAAAACTCTCATAGATGCAAGGTGACATTCTTACATTTACTTAGTCTGGAGGTGGTTGAGCAGAATATATATATTATATATATAAACCCTTTGTCTATCATCAAAAGTGCCTGTCTCCAAACTCTCTGGTTTCAAACCCTTTAAAAGAGAAATCATATTGATGGATTTTGGGCAACGCAGATAGCCAGGAAATTCAGAAGAATGGAAACACGGGGGACAAAGCAACCATGATTGGAACCTTCTGCTACTTCCAACCATCAAATCATCTCCCAAAGGCCAACAGGAGAAATCTGAAAGGAAATTTTCAAGCATTCGGAGAATAAGGTAGAAAAAGAGGAGCGTCTGTTGGGTTTTTGGTTTTGAGGTGAGGAGGAAACATTTTTGCATATAAAACATTTGCTAGGCCAATTCTAGAATACAGCTTGCCTGTCTGGAACCCATACCACATTTCTGACATCAATACAATTGAACGTGTCCAGAAATATTTTACAAGAAGAGTTCTCCACTCCTCTGAATACAACAAAATACCTTATGCCACCAGACTTGAAATCCTGGGTTTAGAAAATTTAGAACTCTGTCGCCTTCGACAAGACCTAAGTTTAACTCATAGAATCATCTATTGTAATGTCCTTCCTGTTAAAGACTATTTCAGCTTTAATTGCAATAATACAAGAGCAACCAATAGATTTAAACTTAATGTTAACTGCTTTAATCTAGATTGCAGAAAATATGACTTCTGTAACAGAATCATCAGTGCTTGGAACACTTTACCTGACTCTGTGGTCTCTTCCCATAATCCCAAAAGCTTTAACCTAAAACTTTCTACTATTGACCTCACCCCATTCCTAAGAGGACCATAAGGGGCGTGCCTAAGAGCACAAACGTGCCTACCATTCCTGTCCTATTGTTTTTTTTCTTATATATATATGCTTATACCTCCTAATATTTCCTCATATATATGTTTATATACTATATAATCTTTTTGTGTGATGCTTATATATATTGTTGTGACAAAAGAAATAAAATAAATAAATAAAATAAATGTGATAAATAAAAGAAAAGGCACGTTTCGAAACAAGATTCCTAAATTCTAACATCCTAATTGTTTATTGCTATGCTTTATTCTAGAGTTATTTTTTTTTAAAAAAAGTGACCCTGAATAAATACTGTATTTTTCGGAGTATAAAGCACACTTCCCCCACCCCTAAAAGGGGGTGAAAATTTGGGTGCATCCTATACACCGAATGTAGCCAAACATACGAGGCACAGAGGAGGTGATGGTCTGTGGCAATCCCTGCAGCCTGGAACAGCTGATTGGGGGTATTCCGGGAGGTAGATCCATCCGTCAATCAGCTGCTTGTGTTGAATCAGGCTGCAATAATGTGCTGAAGCTGACCTGGCTGTTTGCTATTTGCTGCAAGGACTGTCAGAGTTTGCAGCAGCAATCACATCCAGAAAGCACACACAAGTAACTGATTCAGCAGGATTCAATAACTTCTCTTTATATATAATATAATATAAAGTAAATATACAATACCAAAAGCAGGTTTTCCAACACAAGCAAAACACAAGCAGAGGAGAGGAGTTTCAGTTTTAGTTTCAGAGATCAGCACAGCTAAGCCACGCCCAGGATCCTTGCTGTCTCCTTCCTTGTTGCTCACACAGCAAATACTGTTTCAGTTTCCAAACAGCCCTCAAGTCTCTCACACACTGATGGGGCGCTAGCCAGATGAATACCGATGGCTGCTGGTAGGCAGAGGCAATTTTTTTTTCTTTTTTCCTCCCCAAAAACTAAGATGCGTCTTATACTCTGAAAACTACAGTACTTGATACAGATGCAGGATTTTTGAAAATGGTTATCCTTCTCTCTGGCTTTAAATGTCATGCCAGACTTCCCACCCCATCTACCTTGGCAAGTATATTTTGATGACAACTTTGAAAATTGAACAAAGGATTCACCTCCCTTTCCTACACGTACCTCACAAAACGCATGCAGCGCTAGAACTCCCAGGGAGGATAAGAAATTATGCAACTCCTTTTAATCTATGCAGTTTATAGAGAAGCAATCACAAAGCCTGTAATCTCAATCAGGATTGTTAAAGTAAGCATCTCGGTGCTTGTCGTAGGCCTGGCTGTTGGGGGAATTCAATGTTTCCATTTGCTCAGGGAGAGCGGTTTTTGGGCTCGGTCCCAGACATCTCTGGAGGGCTGGCTTAAAAGGGCAACAGTTCCAATAAGAAACTAATGAATCTCGTACCTCACCTGGATGTCAGCACCAGCTTCAACAGATGACAACAGCTCCATGTTGACATCGCCCCTGCCCAACAATAGTGAGTGACGCTGTTGAATGACCAGAGGGGTCGTCCAAGGGCTCACCAAATGAGATTTATTTGGAGGTACTCAGTCTAAAGCAGGGGTGTCAAACTCTATTTCATTGAGGGCCACATCGGGGTTGTGTTTGACCTCGAGGGTGGGGGGGACTGGGGTGTGTGTGGCCATGATGGGTGTGGCCAGCATGATGTCACTTGTGTCGGGGGAGGTGCCTGTGGCAGCCCGAGCACTCTGCCACTGAAAATGGACTCCCAGGCTTGCTTTTGGCTGCAATAGCCGCAACCCTCCTGCAACCCTCTGCCAGAAAAAATGGAGCTCGGTGTTGTGACCGAGGCCCAAGTAGTCATTACCAAACACAATTGGTCCTGGACAAACATATTTTATTAGAACAGCTGAAAATTAATCCATTCTCAGCTTAGTCCAAAACAAATTCTTCCTAAACAGTTCTTCGGCCTTATCACCAACCTTTGTTGTCTTTGGCAACCTGCCAAAGGCTTTTCTTGGCAAAAATCCCACAAAGTTCAAGAGACACTGACAAGAAGCAATGGAATCAATGTTGCTTTTCCACAAAAAATCCAACAGCTCATTGCTGCTCTTTTAAGTTTTATGGGAGTGGTGACTTATCATCTTCTGGCCTTACTCCCGAGTTGTCCTTTTTACTTCAGCTGCTCTTACCTTCTGGCAGCTCTTCGCATGTGTGCACTAGGAACAGGCTCCTCCTGTTCCTCTGCCTGTCTGCTGTCTGCCTCTGGAGGCTCTGGAATCCGTGCATTGCTCCCAGATGGCCCTGGCCCCATCTCTGCCTCTGATGCAGAGCCCTCGTCCAGGCCTTCCCCTGACCCCAGGACTAGCTCATTGTCCTCCCCGGCCTCCTCACTGACCAACTCCGCTGCCAGCTCTGTGGGCTGCTGGTGGACCACAACACTCGGGGCGGGCAGGCACATGCAGCCCTTGTGAGCTCTCTGTTTTCGGTTGTGATGGCCTCCTGCAAACCTCTGCCAGCAAAAATGGAGTTCGGGAGGGTCATGTGCATCCCTCTGTTTTTGCTGGCAGAAACACCACTGTCTGGTCCTTCACTATTTCCAGGGTGGTCTCACGGGCCAGATCTAAGCACCCGCAGGCCAGTTACGGCCCCTGGGCCTTGAGTTTGACACCCCTGATCTAAATGCTGCTTTCTCCAACATGGTGCCTTCCAAAATTCAATCTCTAGTCCATATATCAAAATAAAATAAAATCTTTGATTATGGTTATGGTATTTCAAATATGTCTGTTGGCTCCAAGAGGATAGAACCGGGCAAAGTCCCAGATCAGAAATTTGACTCAAAACACAACTCAACTGAAAGGGTTCCACGTTGAATCAAATCAGAACGTCGACGCTAAACCTAGCTTGGGATGCATTGAAACCTTTCTACATGTGCAAAAATCCCCTTCTGCAAACTGAGAAGGTGAATTCTTCCAAGTGTTGCTCAGAATGGACTAAAAAGAACCCAGCTGAAGTGCCTCAGTTCAACCATCCTCTTGAAAAGGCTAAATTGTGCAGACTCATCATATGCTGAGGTCAGCCTCAGATTCAAAATTAAACTGAAATGATCCCAACTGGTTATGAAATCTGGGTTCCCCCCCCCTTTTTTTTTTTAATTCAGTGCGTTGATGGAAAAGGTATATATGCAGAGAATACAGCTGCAATCTTCCTATGATTCATTGATGGGAACGCATCACCCTAGAGAGGAAGAAATCATTCGGTAACAAAAAACGCCCATTTTAACTGTATTTACACTTATCTAAATATTTTTCCCTCTTGCAAGCTGGGTCTAATTCATGAATTAAAAGTGAAAGGCAAGCTCATTGTCCCAAATTAAGAAAGAATGGTAGAAGGAATTATTTTTTCCTCCCACTTCCTCTTAGTTTTCATTATGTTTAGTAGTAGTTCTTCTTCTTCTTCTTCTTCTTCTTCTTCTTCTCCTCCTCCTCCTCCTCCTCCTCCTTCAAAATCATCCTGGCTTATCAGAGATAAGGTAGGAATGCAATGACATCGCGATGCTTTGTAAGAACCAGTCAGATGTAGATCCATGTTAATGCCATTGAGAACCAATGAGGTTCAACGGAAGGGATTAGGAACATTAATCAACAGAGATTAAAAACTGACACAACAGATAATTCAAGCATTATATATTGCAAAAACAACAACAAAAAAATACATTTCCAGAAATTCTTGGGTTGCCCACATTAGAAACATTTGGTTGCCAGGAGATAAACATGACGTAGTAGTTAAATCCTAGCTTAATAGCAAGACTGGAAAAGACATTGAGCTAAATCTTTGGAGAGTTAAGCCTCAACCCCTTTGGGTACTCTTGACATGCATTTCATGTGGGAAATTCTGCATTTCTTCTCCTGAATTTTGATTAAGAGTTTTACGGCAATGTTTGGGATGCAGCTTTCCTTAATACAGGTAAGTTCTTGACTTACATTGATGGATGAAAAAAAAAGAATGAGTAAGGGTGTCCATCTTTTTTTTTTTTTAAAAAAGAAGAAATTGTAACCCTGGACATGAAGTCGATGGCTTGGATGGATCTAACATCTCGGGGACTTGCACAGGCCAACTGTGATGTTGCCATGGTAAAAAAAAAAATACACACTAAGCAAAAAAAAATTGCACATCTTGCAAGCTGACCAATCAATGGTTGGACCTGAGGAGGTTATAGATTTCCCCCCCCCCTACTAATGGGTAAGAACAAACCTGGTCTTATCCTACCTCCTCCCCATTTTTTTTTCTCCAGCTGCTTTGGCTCCCCCCACCCCACCCCGGTTAGTCATTTTAGCAACAGCCGGGGGGGAAATTAAAAAGAAAGACACATTCTCCTTATTTCTTCCACTCTCTACTTCTCGTTCTCTATTTCTTTGCATACTTGTTCTGTGAGGAAAACAAGAGACTGGCTGGTTTGAGGAAAAATCTCACACAGAGATTAAGTTACAAGGGACAGCTGAGTGTATAAAATTCACTCCCCACAGAGGGTCATTAAGAATATTTCTGGCAGATTTCCCTCCCTCTCTTTCTCTCTCTCCTCTACCCCCCACTCCTGCATTTAGCCCCTCCACCATAAGGCCTTTGGTTAAAGAGACAAAATTAACAGGCGAGAATAGGAGCTGCTGGCTTTGAAACATACCCATCCCTTGATGCTACACACACACACACACCCCTCATTCTGAGACTGTTGTTTAACTTTTTTCAAAGACTGGAAGACACAACTTTCACCATGAAGGGAAGGAAGCAAATTCAAAGCCGGTGAATTTCAGGCAGCTGCAAGAGGAGTTTAAGGCGAACTCTCCCAGTCCAAGATCCAGTCTGGGTTTAGTTACCAGGACGAAACATTTATTATTTCAAGTTTTCGGGCTCACGCTAAAGCCCATCATCAGGGAACTTCTCTCTCACTGAAATATGACAGAAGCTTCCTGATGATTGGCTCCAGCATGAGCCCAAAAGTTTAGAACAAACTTTTTGTACCTGTGACTGACTGCAGAGGTAGTATTCAGCCGGTTCAGACCAGTTTGGACGAATTGGTAGCGGGAATTTTGAGTAGTTTGGAGAACTGGCAAACACCACCTTTGGTTGGCCCTGTCCCCACCTGCCTATCCACTCACTGGCTTGCTGCTCATCCCACACACCCACACTCACCAACCTGCCAGCTCTCATGTCTAAGACAGGACTAGAATTCACAATCTCCTGGTGATTGGGCCAAGTCACTCAGCCAGCTCTCATGTCTAAGGCAGAACTAAAACTCATTGTCTCCTGGTGATTGGCCCAAAGTCACCCAGCTGACTTCCAAACCTAGGGCAAGACTAGAATTCACAGTCTCCTGGTAATTGGTCCAAAGTCACCTGACAGCTTTCATACCTATGGTGGGACTAGAACTCACAGTTACCTCATTTCTAGCCTGGTGCCTTCAGCACTAAACCAATAGCATCCTCTTTTTCTCCTCTTTACAGTTGAAACAGTACAACATCTTGATCTTATTTGGTTTGAGAGCTGCTTTGAAAATGTTTTAAATTTATGACAGGAGAAAAGCGGCCTTGGATACAAGTCATTTTTATTTTAGTTCACTTGTTGGAGGAAAGAATTATTTGCATGCAATGATCCAGTTCGTTTTTTAGATTGAAGTCTTCTCGCAGGACAGGCAGCGTTGAACAAGCACTCATCCCTTCATAGTTTGGCAAATATTGAACTTTTTTTTAAAAAAAAAAGAAAGAAAGAAAGAAAAGGAACCATACATTTTTCTTCCTGCTCACTTCAGTCCTGAAGCCACCTTTGGCTTTTATCCAGTGGATCCTCCCATAAAGAATGTGTCCTGCACCGAACTTGCTCATAATTAGTGGCGCCAATAGATCTCCTTTGCCATCTGGAACAGCCCTCCTTGAATGTCAGTGCCTCAGTGAATCTCTATTTTTTAAATTTCATTTGCAAACACAGCATCCTCTCGTTTTCGGCTCCTTCCATGCTTGTTCAAAGCACATCGTTTGCTCCTACTCGAAATATACAGTGTTTTAGGGCAGTTCTTCTCAACCTTGACAGTTTGAAGAGGTGTGGACTTCAGCTCCCAGAATGAGCCAGCCATGTTGGCTGAGGATTTCTGAGAGTTGGTCCACATCTCTGCAAGTTGTCAAGGATGAGGAACACTGTTTTAAGGGAAATACCTACACGCATTCAGAGAAAGATGAAGAATTCAGCTAGGGGAGTATTTTACTTAATTTGGTTGAGAAGGAGGAGGAGGAGGAGGAGGAGGAGGAGGAGGAGGAGGAGGAGGAGGAGGAGGAGGAGGAGGAGGAGGACGAGGACGAGGACGAGGAGGAGAAGAGGAGGAGGAGGAGGAGGAGGAGGAGGAGGAGGAGGAGGAAGAAGAAGAAGAAGAAGAAGAAGAAGAGGAGGAGGAGGAGGAGGAGGAGGAGGAGGAGGAGGAGGAGGAGGAAGAAGAAGAAGAAGAAGAAGAAGAAGAAGAAGAAGAAGAAGAAGAAGAAGAAGAAGAAGAAGAAGAAGAAGAAGAAGAAGAAGAAGAAGAAGAAGAATGCTTCTCTCCTTTAAAATCAGTGAACAAGTGTAAAATAAAATCAGGTCCCTAAAGGTCAAATTGATCTAATGCTTCAGAAAAATCCCAAAACCTCCCAAATTCTTCTTTTACATGCTTCAGTTGACTTATTTTCTGTTGGCTTTTCCCTTTTATTTATTTATTTATTTATTGCTATCTTCTGTCAGGTTGGCAACTGAAGGATGGCTTGCTAAAATCTCCACAGGAAAGGGCTATGCTGGAAGGTAAATTGAGGTGAGGGTAATTTCTTCAACATGTTCAGGGCCATCGTTGTGACATATTCTGGAATGTTTTCACCCTCAGGAAGCCCAGGCCATCAAAAATAAAGAATTTCTAGACAGAGAGAAAATAAATGGAAAGGAAATGATCTTTCCCAGCCAAAATTTCTTTCTTGTCTGGTGTAGAATGCAGACGTAGAGTTTTCTCTCCTCTGATGTTGGCTTTCTTATCAGGAAAAGGATCCCTTTTGTTTCCCAATTTGCTGAATGTGTAAATTGTGTGTGGTGTGTCTCTCTCTCTCTCTGCATGTGTGTGTGCATGTTGCATGCTTGTTTTTTCCTTAGCCTGGCTGTTGATGTTTTTCTGGTTGCTAAGCTTGTCTCATGCTTGGCTCGTGCTCGATGAGATCACATGATGCCACTTAAAGATTTAATGGACAATTCAGGATTATTCATTAAAAAAATGACAAACAAGCAGGTGTATTAACGAAGTTCACGAGAAAGAACAAAAAGCACCACAAAAGGTATAAAATATAAACAGAGGAATCAAGGCTGTAATTTAAATATTACAGAACCTGAAAATGTTCGTTGGCAATTTGCAAAAAGCTACAAAAAGGTGTGCTTTTTTTTTTTTTTAATGACACTGCCAAGGTCGAGGCCAGGTAACCACACTAGAAGCAAATTATCAAATAAACATCTCTAAACCCAAAAATGCTTTTTTTCAAAAGGCAACCGGATTTTGTTTTTTCTTTGAAGACAGTTCACATCTCATCCAAGAAACTTCTTCAAGCAAAAAGAAAGGAAGTCCAGTTGCCTTTTGAAAAAGCACCTTTGGGACAACCATGACCTGGATGACGGAGAATCTCCAGAGACAAATATGTCTCAACCGTTCCTTCTGATTCCTAGAAATAACCCCGATCAAAAAACAAGGGGATGCTGGATGAATCACTACATGCCATTCCGTGCTCCGACTGAGTTCCTTTGATTCCACACAAAAATATGCTGTGGTTCCATAAAGCAACATATCAGAGAGACTCTGAAGACTTTCAAGAAAACAGCTTTGGATAATATGTGTATGAACGGTCCTTGGTACTTTCTGAACTTAATTGTTTTCTTGCAGCCATTTCATTACCCAAGCTGACGATATTACCTAGTTTGGGTAATGAAACATCTGCAAGAAAACTACCAAGCTCAGAGAGCACCAAAGACCCCCTCCCAGTTCTCCTCCTCCTCCTCCTCCTCCTCCTCCTCCTCCTCCTCCTCCTCCTCCTCCTCCTCCTCCTCCTCCTCCTCCTCCTCCTTTTCATAAAGCCCACTGCCTTCTATCATGATGATGTTACCTAGTTTGGGTAATAAAACATCTGCAAGAAAACTACCAAGCTCAGAGAGCACCAAAGACCCCCTCCCAGTTCTCCTCCTCCTCCTCCTCTTCCTCCTCCTCCTCCTCCTCCTTTTCATAAAGCCCACTGCCTTCTATCATGATGATGTTACCTAGTTTGGGTAATGAAACATCTGCAAGAAAACTACCAAGCTCAGAGAGCACCAAAGACCCCCTCCCAGTTCTCCTCCTCCTCCTCCTCCTCCTCCTCCTCCTCCTCCTCCTCCTCCTCCTCCTCCTCCTCCTTTTCATAAAGCCCACTGCCTTCTATCATGATGATGTTACCTAGTTTGGGTAATAAAACATCTGCAAGAAAACTACCAAACTCAGAGAGCACCAAAGACCCCCTCCCAGTTCTCCTCCTCCTCCTCCTCCTCCTCCTCCTCCTCCTCCTCCTTTTCATAAAGCCCACTGCCTTCTATCATGATGATGTTACCTAGTTTGGGTAATGAAACATCTGCAAGAAAACTACCAAGCTCAGAGAGCACCAAAGACCCCCTCCCAGTTCTCCTCCTCCTCCTCTTCCTCCTCCTCCTCCTCCTCCTCTTTTTCATAAAGCCCACTGCCTTCTATCATGATGATGTTACCTAGTTTGGGTAATAAAACATCTGCAAGAAAACTACCAAACTCAGAGAGCACCAAAGACCCCCTCCCAGTTCTCCTCCTCCTCCCCCTCCTCCTCCTCCTCCTCCTCCTCCTCCTCCTCCTCCTCCTCCTCCTCCTCCTCTCCTCCTCCTTTTCATAAAGCCCACTGCCTTCTATCACTGATGATGTTACCTAGTTTGGGTAATGAAACATCTGCAAGAAAACTACCAAGCTCAGAGAGAGCCAAGGACCCCTCATTTCAACTCTGAGCTACAAATGTTCTCCTCTATTAATAGGTTTACTACTTACTACTACACCCACCAAGCCTAACTGGCTCAACTGATTTAGCAAATTATGACTGGTGACCTTTGCCCTGACCTCTGTTCTTGACCTTTATTATTTCGTTCCCATCATCTGCATGAAATCACCAGAGGGACTTTGTCCTCAACTTCAAGTTCCCAATGTTTCCCAATCCTGTCCATTTCCAAGACCTTTGCCCTTCAATTTTCAGAAATTCTCAGTCGCCCTGGGCATTGCAGAGAAATCTGGGAGTTGACGTCCATTTATCTGGAACTTCCTCAGGTTAGAGAAACTCTGCTCAGGCCAGTCTGGGAGAAAATCAGAAAACGAGCGAACAGGATATTGAAAGCATGTTTAGGAGACAAAACGAGTTGCACTCCAAATGTCTGGAATGAGAACTGGACCTACAGCATATGTAAGTCTCTTTCTTTGCCAAGACTTGCGAGTCCCAGATCTTGCCTAAGAGGAAACTAATTTGGTGGGAAACACCCAGGTAATCAAAGTGTTCTTGTAAGTATTAGCTTCAAAACTCAGCCTCCAAATTGCTGCCAAACTCCAGCAGCCAAAGCAAACCAAAGCATTACAAGTGAAATCAGAAGAAATGTTTCTTTCGCACACGCGAAGAAAAAAAAAATCCATGTTGAGCTAAAAATATAGTCCTTCTTTCTCTTTATCTCCTGCAAGGTTTTCTTTCTTTTTTTAAAGAAAACAAAAAAAAAAGAAAGAAAGAAAAGAAACAAAGCAGCAATATAATAAGACTGGAAAATGGATGGAAGGGAGTGAGGTGGTGAGCAGGGTGGGAAAAACCTTGCAAATTTGAAATGAAAACGCAATTGAACCTCCTTCCAGATGTCAAGCCAGATGTAAAAACAATGGCTGCCCACCAAAACCTTTGGAGAAATTGCAGCAAAGCTTCACGTGACGCTGCAGATCCTTCTTCCTCCTCTACCAAAAGGAACAAAGATTCCTTCGTTTGTGTTTAATGAAAAGGAGGACTAGGGGGTGACATGACAGAAGTTCCAGTATTTGAAAGGCTGCCACAAAGAAGAGAGGGGGTGGTCAACCAGGGGTGAAATGCTCCTGGTCCGGATCGGTTCATCCGAGCCGGTAGTGATGGTGGCCGGTAGTTCAGAGAACCAATAGTGATGGCGGCTTGAGGCTCCACCTCCACCTCCCCCAATTGTCGTTACTTCCTGGTTTTAACTTCAACCCTGGGAGTTGAAGTCCACAAATCTTAAAGTTACCGAGGTTGGAGATCCCTGGGCTAGAGAGAAGTTCCCTGAGGATGGGCTCCAGCACAAGTCCAAAAGCTCAGAAGACAAAACCTCTGATCCCAGTGACCAACTCAGATTGGAAATATTTGGTTTTCTTGACCTATTGACTTGGTGCCATTCCATGGAATGGGTCCTGTAACCTCATGGATTAAGAAACAGGACTCTTAAGGGTGAAGACTTTTGGCTTCCTTTGAAATACGAACAAAGCGTATTTTAATTAGGCATTAATCTGAACGATGACGTTCTAGCTTCCCTCCTCAGAGAATACACCACTCCCGGGCTGTTACTTATCTTCAGTTTCCCATTTTTTTTACGTGTCTAGGCATTAGCAAGCTTTTGTTCCCACTGGGTGCTGACAGCCTCATGAACTGCCAAGGCAACCACAGAAGTTGTAGATCTTCCAGTTGAGGAAACACATTTGGAAACTCCAAAAGGTTAAGTAAACCTCAGTGCTGAGAACTTCCAGGACCATCCTCTTACCCAACACACATGAACTGACAAACAAAACATCTCTATTTCGTGCATTTGTTTGCGTACAAGATGAGTTCAGGAGATTGACCTCAAACCAGTGGACTTTGTCATTTGTAACAGTTTGTCCTAACCATTCAGGGCTTCCAAAAACCAGATTACAGATGAACAGAGTTAGAAGGGACCTTGTAGGTCATCTAGTCCAACACGCCGCCCAAGCAGGAGACCCTACACCATTTCTGACAAATGGCAGTCCAATCTCTTCTTGAAAGTCTCAAGTGATGAAGTTCCCACAACTTCCGAAGGCAACTTCTGTTCCACGGGTTGATTGTTCTCACTATCAGAAAGTTCTTCCTCATTTCTAGGTTGAATCTCTCCTTGGACAGTTTTCATCCATTATTCCTTGTCTGGCCTTCAGGTGCTTTGGAAAATAGATTAACTCCCTAGTGTCTGTAGCAGCCCTTCAAATATTGAAAGACTGCTATCATGTCTCCCCTGGTCCTTCTCTTCACTAGACTAGCCATGCCCAATTCCTGCAGCTGCTCTTCATATGTTTTAGCCTCCAGTCCCCTAATCATCCTGGTTGCTCTTCTCTGCACTTTTTCTAGAGTCTCAACATCTTTTTTATAGTGTGGTGACCAAAACTGGATGCAGTACTCTAGGTGTGGTCTTACTAAGGCTTTATAGAGTGGTATTAGTACTTTACTTGATCTTGACTGTATCCCTCTGTTAATGCAATTTAGGATTGGATTGGCTTTTTTAGCTACCGCTGCACACTGCTAGCTCATATTTAGCTGGTTGTCCACTAAGACTCCAAGATCCCTCTCACAGTCACTACTATTAAGCCTGGTTTTCCCCAGTTTATATGTGTGCTTTTGGTTTTTCCTTCCTAAGTGTAGGAGTCGTTGCCTAAATCACTTATACTGCACTACTATTAATCTTCTCATCGTTCCCATCACCCATCTCTTTCCACTTATGACTGTATGACTGTAACTTTGTTGTTGGCAATCCTTATGATTTATATTGATATATTGACCATCAATCGTGTTGTAAATGTTGTACCTTGATGAACGTATCTTTTCTTTTATGTACACTGAGAGCATATGCACCAAGACAAATTCCTTGTGTGTTCAATCACACTTGGCCAATAAAAATTCTACTCTATTCTATTATAGGAAGCCACTAGTCCTCCAGATATTGCAGAAGTACAATCCCCACTCACTCCATACCAATGTCCAATGAGGAGGAGGTGCCTGGAGATGTAGTTCATTAATATCTTCTCTTAGCCTATTTGTATAATCCTTACAAAACATCTTACTTTGGCTCACATCACGGTCTGTCTTTGAGATGGCTACTTGAAGCTCTGGATTAGTTATTGGCCTTTTGTCTTCTGCTGGAACAAGATCAATTTTTCACCAAACGTTTTGTAGCCTGAGCTTCTTGATCAAACCTGACTGTTAAGAAAAGGATTGGGTTGACCACAACGAAAGTTCTCTTCTTGAAGTCATATTAATGTTAATGGTCTTGTCTTAGTTTTCATCCCAATTCCATGAAGGAGAACTACCCAGGCTTCTCTTCCTAGATTGCACAACAACATCTGTTAATTATCTGTACTTACAAATATCCTACAGCCAAACTCTTAAAGCACATTATATTGCAAACAGATTGATCATTTGTTCGTTTCTAAATTGCAAAGATCAGAAATGAGAAGAATGCAAAGAGTTCAGAAAAGACCACTTATTTTGTTAAGCCATCAGCAGCAACCATCATGCAAAGCAACCATCAAATTATAGGCAGAAAAGTGCCGGATAGTTTTGGTATATAAGGGAGGTGGTGGCTCAGGGGCTAAGATGCTGAGCTTGTCAATCGAAAGGTCAGCAGTTCAGCAGTTTGAATCCCTAGTGCCGCATAACGGGGTGAGCTCCCGTTCTTGTCCCAGCTTCTGCCAACCTAGCAGTTCGAAAGCATGTAAAAAATGCAAGTAGAAAAATAGGAACCACCTTTGGTGGGAAGGTAACAGCATTCCATGCACCTTTGGCGTTGAATCATGCCGGCCACATGACCACGGAGACGTCTTTGGACAGCGCTGGCTCTTTAGCTTTGAAACAGAGAGGAGCACTGCCCCCTAGAGTCAGGAATGACTAGCACATATGTGCGAGGGGAACCTTTACCTTAGTGTTTGTATGTTGATACAAATACCAGTACTTACATGCTTAGCAGTAAATTAGAAAAATACATATATCCACTTGAGGAAGAGGGGGAAAAAACAAAAGAAGTTTTTTCTTCTGTAGGAATTGCTGCTGCTTGGCTACCAAAGATTAAATATCCCCTTCTTTGCCCCCACCAAAACTAGGAGCCTTTGTTTCACCCCACTGGAGGCTGATAGTCAAGTACAGGTATGTGGCTTGATTTTCTGTGCTGAAGCGGAATATGTAATTATGATAGAGGATTTATAACGTTAATATTAATTCCAAAACAGGAAGAGCTTTTATAAACTTCTTGTTTGGAGGAAGATAGTCCAGATGAAGATGTTATGGTACAATGCAAATTCTGAGCAACTTAAGAAGTTTGCAAGTGTGTAAACTGAAGGGGTTGGGAACTATCCTTCCGTGGGTCATTTAAGTTTTAGGACTGAATGGGGATTCCATTGATCTTTAAATTTCATGGAGGGAGGGAGGAGGGAGGGAGGGAGGGAGGGAGGGAGGAAGGAAGGAAGGAAGGAAGGGTCTTCTTTTTTTCCTTTTATGATGTTTAGCTAAGGACCAGAGTAAGTTTACTCTATTTAATAGTTCAGTTTTAGGGACACATTTCTGATACCAAAATTTTTTGGACCAATTTTCCAAACAACTTTTTGCGGTGGCTTAAATCTCTGCCTTTCTGCCAATCTCTCTGTCTCTTGCTTCTATCATCATCTATTTTTTATCCTTCATCTATCATCCATATTTGTCTGTCTGTCTATCCATCAGCTGTCTGTCTGTCTCTTCTATCAAATCTATCCAGCCAGCCAGCCAGCCAGCCAGCCAGCCAGCCAGCCAGCCAGCCACCGTCCGTCCGTCTGTATTTTTCTGTCTGTCTATCCATCCATCATCTGTCTGTCTCTTCTATCTAATTTATCTGTCTTTCTATCTATCCATCCATCAATCTATCCATCCATCAATCATCTGTCTGTCTGTCTCTTCTATCTAATCTGTCCATCCATCCATCCATCCATCCATCATCTATCTGTCTGTCTCTTCTATCTAAACTGTCTATCCATCCATCCATCCATCCATCCATCCATCCATCCATCCATCCATCCATCATCTGTCTGTCTGACTATTTATTCATCTATCTATTATCTATCTATCTATCTGTCTATCTATCTATCTCTATCTATCTATCTATCTATCTATCTATCTATCTATCTATCTATCTATCTATCAATCAATCAATCATCTTTCTTACCTATCCATCCATTTCTTATCCTATCCATCTGCCTATCTAGATCTTGCACACTTGTAGCAATACCAAACTCTTTGATGACATCAATATCTTCTCCAGCCTTCCAAGATTGCCCAGAAATCATTCAATATTTCACGAGGAGATGGCTCGTCCAAGAAGCATCAGCTACTTTATTTATTAAAGTAGCCCAGAGTGCTGAAGTTGCTTTTTAAGAGAGACAAAAATCTATTGATTACATACTTAAAACATGTATCGTTTTATTTTGTTTTGCTTTTCGGAGAAGGATGCAAATGCTGGCTGGAACTTGCCTACAACTTACGCTAATATTCATCCTGCCCACATCCTCGGGAAATGCTCAAAAGTGGCTTTTCAAACCTAGTTTATAGGAATCAATTACAGGATTTCAAATTCAGCTTTGAAACGTCTCCGATGGTTTTGCAGAGGGGAAACAGGCCTCCCCAGGGAGATGTGCAAAGCCCTGTAGCACTCCCTGGAAAGGATGGGAAAGGAGATTTCTGCCTGATGTTTTTTACCCAAGGTGAATAATTCTTTGTGAGCAATACCGAGGCATACATTTTTCATTCTCCAAGCGGTCACTGAGAAAAGAGAGCGTCTCATTTTCTCACATACGTGTATCTCTCCACTCGGTCACTATGACAACGGTGTATATGTTTTCAGAGATGGAAAAGGACTCAGGGAGTGGGCATCAGGAGAAATGTCCAGCTGAAATTTTCCTTTTCTCCTTTGGGGCTGAGCAGTTAATATTAATTTAACAAGCCCGCCTGTGCTTAATCATCAGATCTGAAACTTTCATCCATCCATTCTCTCTCTCTTTTTCTCTCTTTCTCTCTCTCTTTCTCTCTCTCTCCCTCTCCCTCTCTCTTTCTCTCTCTCTGTCTCTTTCCCTCTCTCTCTGTCTCTCTCCCCCTCTCTGCTCTCTCTCTGTCTCTCTCTCCCTTCCTCCCTCTCTCCTTTTCTCTCTCTCTCTTTCTCGCTCTCTGTCCCTCTCCCTCTCTCTCTCTCTCTCTCTCCCTCTATCTGTCTCTCTCTCTTTCTCTCTCTCTCTTTCTCTCTCTCCCCCCTCCCTCTCCCTCTCTCTCTCTGTCTCCCTCCCTCTCTCTGTCTCTCTCTGTGTCTCTCTCTCCCTCTCCCTCTCTCTTTCTCTCTCTCTCTCTGTCTCTTTCTCTCTCTCTGTCTCTCTATCTCTCTGTGTGTGTCTCTCTCTCCCTCTTTCTCTTCCTCTATCTCTCTCCCTCTCTCTTTCTCACTCTGTGTCTCTCTCCCTCTCTCTCTCGGTCTCTCTCTGTCTCTGTCTCTCTCTTTCTCTCCCCTTTTCCCATTATCATTGCATTGTTTCCATTTTAATCTGGGGAGCCCCATTTTTCACATTTGAAAATACACTTTGTCGTGTTTGCATTTTAGGGGAAAGAGCTGGGGGATCCGGAGGCAGATTAGAACGAAACGCAGATGCAAAGAAGAAACAACCAACGAAGATGGAGGTCCTTCTTGACGGCTCGCAGAACCTTGAGAAAGCTGATGTGTTGAGGGGGAAAAAAAGAAAAGAAAGGATAACAAAGGAATAACCTGATCTTAAAGCTACTCAGCAGAGGCCACTTCAGGAAAGGAGGATTTCCACTTTGGCAAAGTGGTTTAAACTCAGAGGCTTCGGGACAGGTTTTGGCCCTTAACCGAGCTAAGGTTCTAGCGCCAGGGAGAAATCTGATAATTATATTGCTTGCAGAGAGAACAAATCAATCAACTGGCAGCACATCCGTCAAGGATATCTATAATTGGAGGGTGAATTTATGGCCGTGCCCTGCCTAAAATGGCATAAAAGGAGCTCACTTCTAAACAAACATGCGGAAAAAGGCCATTAACCTCCCCTCCACATCTCATCTCGATCTTCCCACTCCTCTGCCACTATTTCCAATCTTTTTCCCATCGATCTGCTGGAATGATCCTTCTGTGCCAAGTAACATTGAGTACAATTGCCTTTTATAGGCATTTGAGCGGGGCTGGGTGGCAAGAGGTGGGGGCAAGATGCTCGAACCAAAAAAAAAAAATCCATATATTTGTTTTGTTTTCATTTAATGAAAATCTATCTTGTGCACACATCGTTTCCCTGGCAGGGGAGCCTGTAACTTCAGAACTGGAGCCTGAGGGTAGTATTTGGTCCTCAAAGGCCAAGAGAAGGACCCACAGGGAAGATTGGAATTTAAGGAGGGTTTCAGAGGTTATGTTACCACATTTATGTGGTAAATGTGATATAAATATAAATATGAACATATAAATATATAAATATATGTTACCACATTTATGTTACCACATTTCAGACATCAATACAATTGAACATGTCCAGAAATATTTTACAAGAAGAGTTCTCCACTCCTCTGAATACAACAAAATACCTTATGCCACCAGACTTGAAATCTTGGGTTTAGAAAACTTAGAACTCCGCCGCCTTTGACAGGACCTGTGTTTAACTCATAGAATCATCTACTGCAATGTCCTTCCTGTTGAAGACTACTTCAGCTTCAATCACAACAATACATGAACAAGAAGCAATGGGTGGAAACTGATCAAAGAAAGAAGCAACTTAGAACTAAGGAGAAATTTCCTGACAGTTAGAACAATTAATAAGTGGAACGACTTGCCTTCAGAAGTTGTGAATGCTCCAACACTGGAAATTTTTAAGAAAATGTTGGATAACCATCTGACTGAGATGGTGTAGGGTTTCCTGCCTGGGCAGGGGGTTGGACTAGAAGGCCTCCAAGGTCCCTTCCAACTCTGATGTTATGTTATGTTATGTTAAGAGCAAACAATAGATTCAAACTTAATGTTAACCGCTCCAATCTTGATTGCAGAAAATATGACTTCTGTAACAGAGTTATTAATGCTTGGAACACACTACCTGACTCTGTGGTCTCTTCTCAAAATCCCCAAAGCTTTAACCAAAAACTGTCTACTGTTGACCTCACCCCATTCCTAAGAGGTCTGTAAGGGGCGTGTATAAGAGCACAAACGTACCTACCGTTCCTGTCCTATTGTTTCCTTTCGTTATATCCAATTAATATAGTTATTACATGCTTATGCTTATATATATATATATATATATATATATATATATGTAGGTCTTTGGTTATTCGGGTTTTCTCCCGCGTAAAATTGGAAGTGTCTTGGCGACGTTTCGACGAAGTCTCATTCGTCATCTTCAGGCTTCAGCTTCGTGCTTCTGGGAGCAATGTGTGATGCTTATATATTATATGGTTACTTTCATGCTTATGCTTATATATACTGTTGTGACAAAATAAATAAATAAAATAAATAAATGTGGATTTTTTTTAAAAAAATGAATGAACTGAAAGCACCTTTTTGCATAATTTGTTCCACCTTAGCCATAAAGTCCTTGGGCCAGTCAGTCTCTCTCAGCCCAACCCACGGTCAATGTTCCAAGTAGTTAGTTAGTTAGTTAGTTAGTTTGTTTGTTTTATTTAGTTTATCAAACCTACGAGAAAACAGGTATAAATATAAACATTGACATGAACACAGGAAATGACTATGAATAAATGGGGACAGTAGGACAGGGAAGATAGGCATGCTGGTGTGCTTATGCACACCCCCTTATAGACTTCTTAGGAATAAGTTGAGGTAGACAATTTTTTTTTTTTTGAATTTATATCCCACCCTTCTCCGAAGACTCAGGGCGACTTACAATGTTAAGCAATTTAAGGTTAAAGTTTTAAGGGTTTGAGGAAGTAACAACGGATAGTGCATTCCAGGCATTGACTACTCTGTTGCTGAAGTCGTATTTTCTCTGTTGCTGAAGTCGAGTTTGGAGTGGTTTACCTTGAGTTTGTATCTATTGTTTGCCCATGTATCATTGTGGCTGAAGCTGAAGTAGTCATTGACAGGTAGGACATTGTAGCAGACAATTTTGTGTACTACACTTAGTAGACCGTAGTCAGTGTAGTTCTAGGTTGTCCAACCCAAAATTTCGAGCCTGGTGGCATAAAGGATTCTACTGTGAGCAAAGGAGTAGAGGACTCTTCTCGTGAAATACCTCTGGACCTGCTCAATTGTATTAATGTTTGATATACAGTGTGGGTTCCAGGCAGATGAGGTGTAAGATGAGGTGTATTCAAGAATTGGTCTGGCAAAGGTTTTGTATGCCCTAGTTAACAATTTGATGTTACCAGAGAAGAAGCTTCGCAAAATTAGGTTAACAACTCTTAATGCCTTTTTGGCAATGCTGTTACAGTGAGCTCTGGGCTTAGATCATTTGAGATGAGTACTGCATGAGTAATGTCAGTATGAGTAATGCACCCATTGAAAGTATAACTCCGAGGCAGGTAGATTCCTCAAGGAATGATTTATTGGATACATCTGGTGAAACCTGACTCAGAAAGTTCCCACGGTTTTCACCTAATTAAAAAGTGAAACTTCCCCCCTTTCCCCCCAGTTATCAGTCACATTGTCCAATAGAGGTGCAGACCGGTTGCTCGGTTACTCTACTCCTCCTCTTCCCCACCACCTGTTGAAATGTCCTTGGTTCCCAGAGGGTAACTCTTTATTTTGACTACAGAACTCCAGCCAAATATTTTTCCCCTCCCTGTCTTGTTGCAACCCTGAAGCCATAAAGATGGCCTCAGCCAGGTTCACTTCAGGGTTGCCCCCGCCCCAGGTTGTTATTGAGAGGAAAATAGAAGGAAGGAGCGCTAAGCATATTCACCACTGAGTTACTTAGAATAACAAAGGCTGGATAAAATAAATAAATAAAAATAAGAAATAGAAATAGAATAACAGTTGGAAGGGACCTTGGAGGTCTTCTAGTCCAACCCCCTGCTTAGGCAGGAAACCCTACACCGCTTCAGACAAATGGTTGTCCAACATCTTCTTAAAAACTTCCAGTGTTGGAGTTAAGTTATAAAGAGCCTTCTAGATTTACTATTTTTTATGTCAAAATCATGCTGTTTGTAAATATCACGATAGCGACAACCAGTAAATACCCAGAAAGAAGGATTGAAGTAATAGAAAAATAAAATCATTTAGGCCATAAGACCTACCTATTGTGTAACCTATAACCTACCTGTTATATAACCATGTGTAGTACAGATTAAGGCTTGCTAGTACAGTAGTCTGTATTGTCCATTGCAATGTTATGAGCCTTTGATCCAAGATCAAGAACAAGCAAATCTGGATATTTGGGGTTTTAAAGAACCTCTAATTCCCACCTTGCAAATTGTCTACCTTTCCCATAAAGTTAAGTTCCGACTGAACGCAAAGAAGTGAAATTCAAGGCACAGATAAACTAAGGGGTAGATTTACACCAGACCTTGATTAACAAAACACAGTTCCTATGCTCATATAGCATGCTAGTATGATGCTAGTATGATAGCTTCATTCCAACCTCCTGAAGTATTTTCCCCCCCATTTAACTAAATACAAAAAAGGAATTTAAAAAGTATTAAGAAAGAAAGCTGGGGGGGAAAAAACATACAGGGCAAATATTCCCAGACATATATGAAGTTGTGCAGTAAACATTTTAATAAATGGGAGTCATAACTCATCACAGCCATCCATAACTAATCTATATTGATCAATTCTGCAGACCTACTAAACAGTTGGAGCCATATGTTTCTCTTCCCAATGCCGAACAATTATTATTAATTTTTTTTTTAGCTGTAAATAAGATACAGAATATCCACTTTCTTTGTCCAGATGTTAACTCCCATGTGACACACTGGGAAAGAAGTTATCACATGCATTAACTCAACTTCGAGATTCAATATTTGCAGATAATGGCTGTGTTTCCATAACACCCAAACCACAAACGACCCAACCTCATTTTAGCCTGCCCCTGTTGTTGTGCTTAAAAGTGGCATATTTTAGCCTCACAGTAGAAAAACTCTGCCTTCAGCAGTCTCGCTAACCATCTGATGAGAAATTGAGTGATGCCGTGATGCCTGACAGCAGAAGATGTAAGACATTAAGCCCCGCGGAATGCAGCATCTTTCTCTGCAGGAGTTAAAAAACATGCTTGTTTGCTGACCTAAATGGATTTGTGGTCTGCCTCAGGAAGATTGCCCAGTTCTGCTTAAATTCCAGACAAAGAGCAGTGCCAACAAATCATAAGAAGCTTTATGTGGTCATATGAGTGTCTCTGAGTTGCCCCAACCATCTCTCCCCTCTATCAGTTAATTTCCATAACAACCAGAGTTATCTCCTAGTTATCTCCTAAATGTGCAGGAGGACAACAGCAGTTTAAACAGAGACAACTATGGTGGACTCCTATAGCAAGGGAAGCATTCCCATTCTTACAGGATACTATTTTTTTTAAAAAGTATGAAAGTTCTTAAGAATTGACCTCCAGAATCTCATAAAACCCAAGAGGGAGGACAGGTCATTATAATCTGTAGACTTAGAATAAGGTGACCAGTGGTGGGTTCCAACCAGTGTTACCACCGGTTTGCTTTGCACATGCGCTTTGTACACGATCGACGGACATGTGCGCACTTCACTTGCAAGCAACCCAAACTCGCGCAAGCGCAAGCGCATTGAATTGCTGAATAGCTGAGGCATGGCAATCTGCTCTGCTGTGCCTTTCAGCTGGGCTAAAAATGAAGGAATAAAGGTAGGTATAGTGCAGAGGTGGGCAGGAGGGCCCAGCTGACGGTCGGAGCGAACCGGTTAGCTGTCACTTCAACATCTCCGCTACCGGTTCTCCCGAACCGGGGAGATCCTGTAGCGACCCACCACTGAAGGTGACCAACTTTTTTACCATGCGAAGGAGGACACAAATAAATTGAAGAAGAAAAAAGATCGTCAATAAAAGAAACATTTTATTCATTGCAACAATAATACAGAATATACTATAATAGGATAAATGCATAATTAAAAAAAAATTGTAACAATAACATTTTATATTGTAATTATGCTTACATGCCTATTAATTATTATTTAAATGAGTACTTTTCCATTGAATAAACTTGTAAATAAAATTATACATATTTGGAAATTATTAAATAGGTAATGAATTAATAAAACATGAATTATTGTGCTCACCTGTGTATGATTGAATAGTCACTGAGAAAGAAGTGAGTCTAATGTGTGTGTGTGTGTGTGTGTGGTGTCAGGTTTCGGTAAGAAGTAAACAAAGCCACTTGCGCATGGCGCACTCTTGCGCAAGGCATGCTCTCTCAAAACAATTCTCCTGTGCGGAGTGCATGCGTCTCATAATCGCATCTCGCTGCACTGTACCGAGCCTTGACAAATCGTCATGTCAAATACAAATACGTCACATCACATGCAACAGATCGGATCGGCATCAATCGATTACAGAGATTTACAGATTAGTCTTCAAATATCGAAAAGAAATACTTGTAGGAGGACACTTTTCGAGAGAGGACAGAACTAACAAAAGAAAGACTGTCCTCCCTAAAGGAAGATGATTGGTCACCTTACTTAGAATCATCCTCTGGCTAAGATCAAATCCCACTACAAAAAGAAGATCATGAAATTCCAATTAGACTTTTCTACATTTTCCTCCCTAAGTCTTTCCATGTCCTGGTATGAAAACAAGTAACTCAGTTTGTATTGGGGAAGGTTCAGGTGTTCATCAATTCTCAAAAGTCATGTGCTTGAGGTTGTATCAGTTGAACCATATGTCAGAGTTTGTTGCAAAAATCAAATCCAGAAAGCACACACAGGATTCATTAACTTTTTCATATACATAATAATACATAAAGTAAATTTACAATACCAACAACAGATTTCTTCTGACCTGGTAGCAGTTACAGGCAAAAGAACACAAGCAGAAGAGAGAACAGCAGAGATAAGTCTAGTGTCAATTTCAATTCTCAACAGACAGACTAGTCCAGACTTGTTTGCAGCTTCAGAGCTCCGAGCTTAACACAGACAAAGAGGACCTCCTCTATACAGGGCAGTTAAGCTAAGCCTAAGCCACGCCCAGGCTCCAAACTGTTTCAGCTCCCAAACAGCCCTCATTGGCCGACTTAGTTGTTAATGCCTATACATTGGCTGACCTTGTTACCATATCCTATTCCAGTTCATGAATATTCTGACGCCATACATAATCTGGAAAGCTCAATAGACCAAGGACTGAATAGAACCAGGACTAGAAGCTGAGATACAATCGTGAAAAAGATCCCTACATTTTTTTACAGGTCATCATCATCCCAAGATATCCAAAGCAAGCAAAGCAACGGCTTTTCTGTTAGCGATCAGGGAGTCCCAATTCATCCTATGTGTGTGTTCCATGCTCACCATATACAGGATTTTGCACTGCTCAAGCTAATTATTGGCTTACGTTCCCTACTAAGATATTTGCAAAAAAAAGTCATAATTATATGGTTTCTGCTTAAGGTCATTGCTATTTGTTTTAGAAATCAGATTTTGTGTGTATATCTTATTTATTTTACTGTAAACCATGCTGAGCACACTTATAGGGCTGATGACCTCCAAAGAAAAAATTTATATTTTGATTACTGTAAAGGTTTAGTCTTTTAACCAGGCTAAAGGCATAAATTACCGGGCAATTCTATGATCTTGGAATTTTTCAAAGTCAAGGGTACTATTAAAGAAATAAGTGCAAGGATGGTCATAGGTCACAACTTTCAGCACTTTCATAACTTTGAACTCTGCCCACAGCCTGGAGTTCAATCCTGATTGGCTCAAGGTTGACCCTAAATGAGGACCCAGATTGTTGGGGGCAATATGATGACTCTATGAAACACAGAGGGCTGTAAAGCTCTGTGGAGCAGTAAAAAGGGAAAGGTTCCCCTTGCATATATGTGCTAGTTGTTCCCAACTCTAGAGGGCAGTGCTCATCTCTGTTTCAAGGCCGAAAAGCCAGTGCTGTCCGAAGACGTCTCTGTGGTCAAGTGGTCGGTATGACTCAAGGCCAAAGGCGCATGGAACGCTGTTACCTTTGCACCAAAGGTGGTCCCTATTTTTCTACTTGCATTTTTTACGTGCTTTTGAACTGATAGGTTGGCAGAAGCTGGGATAAGTAACGGGAGCTCACCCCGTTATGCGGCACTAGGGATTGAACTGTTGACCTTTCGATTGACAAGCTCAGCGTCTTAGCCACTGAGCCATAAATGCTATTGTTATTACTGTTTCCAAAGCAAGACAGAAGCAATACTGAATGTTTTCTAAAAGACAGTCCATATATATTTTAAATGTATGTGCATAAAAGAAAAAAGAGATCCACCATCACCTACGTTATTCATCAAGACAGCAAACTTGCAAAGAAAAATGTGTACCCCCTTAAATTTATATCTATCATGGATGGTACAGCTTGAGCTACAGCGTAATGTTTGATTCTGATGACTTTTGAAGAGCCAAACTGCCAGCCAGTTGCTATGTAATGTGTTCCCATAATGTACAGGACCTGCTTGTATATCTAAAATGTATGAAAATAATGAAACAATCTTTTCCCAGAACAATGGTGGAAGCCACCCAAAAATGTGTTCAGAGAGGAGGGCTGGAGCGGAGGAGTCCAAACAAAATATTAAAAGAATGAATCAGAATAAAAACGCATAATATATGGGGTCATTTTTCTTTTCCTTCCCCCCACCCCCGGTAAAATGGGAGATTGGGGCTTTTATGCGAGGGATGTTGTGTGTGTGTGTGTTGTTTTTTTTCCCCTTCCCTGTTTGCACCTTCCAGTATGAGTGAAGTGTGCAAGTGAATCTTGGCAACGGCTGCTTTTGGAGAGTGATAAAAAAGAATTGCTGTGATTATAAGGTTAAGATCATTTCCATCCGGCCCCGTTTAGCAGTCTACATTAAGAAGTGGCTTTATTGTTATTGTCATCTGAGTTTTGGCCACATCATGTTCACCTTTGGGTTCTGTTTCCTGGTGTTTGGTGGCACGTCATTTTCAGATTTTATTTGCCAGGCTTTGAACTTTGAGCAAGACTTAGTGAAGAGTGTTGGCTCCCTTTCATTGCTTTGCTGGAAATTAAGTCCTCTTAAATTAAGTCCAGTGGATTTTGTCATTTGTCACAGCTTGTCCTAACCATTCAGGGCTTCCAAAAACCAAATTACAGATTACAGATGGTGCAGAATGCGGCCACGCAGGGGATTGAGGGAGCGTCTCCTAGCTCCCATGTAACACCTCTCCTGCGCAGGCTGCATTGGTTACCGGTGGTCTTCCGGGTGCGATTCAAGGCTTTAAAGTGCTCCATGGCATGGGACCGGGATATTTACGGGACCACCTGCTGCCGTCAGTAACCTCCCATCGACCTGTGCACTCCTACAGAGAGAGCCTCCTCAGAGTGCCGTCAGCCAGACAATGTCGGCTGGCAACCCCCAGGGGAAGAGCGTTCTCTGTGGGGGCTCCGGCCCTGTGGAATGAACTACCTGTGGGGCTACGCTTACTCCCCGATCTCTGGACTTTTAAGCGCAAGCTCAAAACTTTTTTCTTTCACCAAGCAGGACTGGCCTAATGATAAATTTTTAATCGAGGGTTTTAGTGGGGTTTTTAAGGGGATTAATCTATTCTATAATTTTTTATCTATTAATTTTAAATGTCTCGGCTTATTGAATCAGATTTTTAATGTATATTGTATTTTAAATCTTTTCGATATTTATGTTTTATTTTTGCTGTACACCGCCCTGAGTCTTCGGAGAAGGGCGGTATAAAAATACGAAAAATAAATAAATAAATAAGAATTGGGAGGGACCTTGTAAGTCATCTAGTCCAACCTCCCCGCCCAAACAGGAGATCTTACAACCATTTCTCACAAATGGCAGTCCAGTCTCTTCTTGAAAGCTTCCAGCGATGAAGCTCCCACAACTTCTGAAGGCACCTTCTGTTCCACTGGTTGATTGTTCTCACTGTCAGGAAATGTCTCTTTTGTTTTAGGGTGAATCTCTCCTTGATCAGTTTCCGTCCATTATTCCTTGTCTGAGATTCTCAGTCATCCAAATCATGGTTGAAGATGTTTTGCTTCTCATCCAAGAAGCTTCTATAGCTCTGAACAGCTCTTCTTTTGAATGTCTTCAGAAGAAAAAACAAGAAAGTCCAGTTGCCTCCTGTGAAAAAGCACCTTTGGGACAACCATGACCTGGATGACTAAAAATCTCTACAGACTTTTAGCTATACAATTTGGGATGAACGCCCTTTGAATAGTGTGGGAGTAGGAATGGATTTCCAGAGGAAAAATTGCAGAGTACAGGAACCAGGAGCATTACTCAGGTGACCCTGAGGACACAGATAAACCTCCAAGGGCTTCAACGACCCTCCAAAAAGATGCAGATGACCAGCTGTCTGCAAGGAATATAAATCCTTCCATCCTCCCCACTGAAGAAGCTTCTTGGATGAGGAGCAAAACGTCTTCAAAGAAAAAAAAACAAGGAAGTCCAGTTGCTTCCTGAAAAAAAAAGCAACTTTGGGGCTTACTTTCATGTGTGAGACAGAGTAAAATTTCATGAGACTCAAACTGAGTGGCTGGTGAGCTTCCTTTAAGATGGAAAATAAACTCTTCCCCAGGTTGTGTTTTAAGACAAAATGATGGGTTGTTGTTTTTTTAACCTCCTGTATTTAGCCACTAGAAATGGCACAAGGTACTGCGATTCGACAGGAGGAGACAACCACAAGATTTATAAATAATGGTCAGCCTCCGTCTCATCTTTTAACCTCTAGCTTTCTGTATTTTTTTTTTTAAATCTGCATTAAATATCTTCTTTGAATTAGCTGGCCTTCAGCCCAGAAATCTATGTGACGCCCGAGATATTTTATTTATTTATTTATTAAGAATATTTATACAATTACCCAATTCAAACAATCTGACTGTGGGCAGGGTAGGAACACCTTAAACAAAAATACAAAAGAAAAATAATGCATCCCACTAGCGCATTGTATTGCTTTTAAAAGACAATCTGGTCTAAAAAATATACTAAATCTCTCCAAAGGAGAATGTGGCTCATTTGAACCTGAGTGTTTGGAGAAGAGACAAGTCTTAACAGAAATTTTGAGTAGTTCAGAGAACTACATCTGGCTGGCCCCAGAGTGGAATGGGAATGGAGATTTTGTAGTATCCTTCCCCTGGAGTGGGGTGGGAATGGAGATTTTGTAATATCATTCCTCCAGGAGTGGGGAGGGAATGGGGATTTTGCAATATCCTTTCCCTGCCATGTCCACCAAGCCACACCACGCCTACCAAGCCATGCCCACAGAACCAGTAGTAAAAAAATTTGAATTCCACCACTGGTTAACTTCCTCTTCTTTCTGACAGATATTGGAAGACTCCTATCATGTCAACCCCAGTCCTTCTCAGAAAACTTGACATACCCAATTGCTGCAACCGTTCTTCATATGTTTTAGCCTCTAGTCCCTTAGTGCAAGGATCCAGAGTATGTTTCTCTCTTGGAATGTATGGGGCAGACAGATACCTTTGGCAGAAGATAGCCCTGCAACAGGCCAATCCTATGCCACGAACCGCATTATAGGTAGTCTTCAACTTACAACCGGTTGATCAGCAACCGTTTGTAGTACTGACAGGCCTATCTGGGGGCTACAAATTGAAATTCTAATGGTTGCCCCCAGTGGTGGGATTCAAGAAATTTAACAACCGATTCTCTGCTCGAATGATTTCTTCCAAAAACCAGTTTGCCAAACAGCTCGGAAAGTTAACAACCGGTTTTCCCAAAATGATGCGAACTGGCTGAATCCCACCACTGATTGCCTCCTTTCCCCACAATCACATAACCACACTGCAGGCACTTGGCATCCAAACTACCTTCACAGCCGCTGGCAGCATCCCTTGATCACGCGATCACGTTTTACCGTAGTTTTGCCAAAAACCTGTATTCTTTTTTTTTTTTTTTATTAAAATAGTTTTACAACAATTAAATTTTTCCCCCCTCCCCCCCTCCCTCCTAAACCCCCCTCCCCCCCCCGGACTTCCCGGAGCAAACACAAGGTATAGTTCCTTAAACAAAACATTCATACATTAAATTTTTAAAATCTAACACAATTATAGTCTTTCTCTCTCACATAACCTGACTTCTTCCATTAAAATCAAAAATAACATCCTTCATTCAAAAGCAATCCGAAATTTCTTAATCTGATATCTATTTTGAATATAATCAATCCAGTTCTTCCATTCATTTAAATATTTTTCTTGAGTACTGTCTTTCAAGAAGGCTGAGATTTTAGCCATCTCAGCCAAATTGGAAACTTTCAATATCCATTCTTCTATTGTGGGTAATTCTTTTTTCTTCCAATATTGTCCAATCAACAGTCGTGCTGCTGTTATTAAGTTCAAAATCAACTTAGTCTCAATCACTGTACAGTCCGTTGTTATTCCCAAAAGGAAAAATTGCGGTAGGAACTTTATCTTCTTCTTCAAAACATTCTGCATAATCCACCAGATTCTTATCCAGAAAGACTTAATTTTCTTACAAGTCCACCATACATGAAAATATGTAGCATCATCACAATTACATCTCCAACATTTCGCTTGCATATCTGGATACATACATGATAATTTCTTAGGATCTAAATGCCATCTATAAAACATCTTATGAAAATTTTCCTTAAATTCTGCGCTATGTAAATTTAACATTTCTAACCCAAATTTTTTCCCATGTTTCCAACATTATTGGTTCTTGAATATTCTGTGCCCATTTTATCATACAATCCTTTATTAAATCTCTTTCAGAATCTATTTCTATCAACACAGTATACAATCTCTTTATATGCCCCTGAGTTTGATTTCTAATTTGTTTAACCAAATTTTCTTCATTTTGAATGATACCTATTTTCTGATCTTCTTTCCATCTAGCCTTTAACTGTCCATATTGAAACCAAGTATAATTCCTCCCTTCTTCTTTTAATGTATCCAAAGATTTTAATTGTAAATTTCTCTCATTGTATAAAAGATCTTTATAAGTAATCATTTCTTGTTCCTGTTCTATATTTATATTCTCTACTGCGTGCCTAGGACATGCCCATATAGGAATTTTGTAATTTAACTTATAATAATATTTTTTCCAGACACGCAGAAGAGAAATTCTCAACACATGATTCTTAAAAGCTTTATCTACTTTCTTATCATACAATAAATATGCATGCCAACCATATAATAAATCATAACCTTCTATATTCAAAATCCTTTCCTCCGTCAAATTAAACCAATCACTTAATACCGAAAGAACAACTGCTTCATAATACAGTTTTAAATTAGGCATTTTAATCCTCCTCTTTCCGTGTATCTTGCATTATTTTCATTTTGACTCTCGCTTTTTCCTTCCCATATAAATTTATTAATTCCAATCTGCCATTCATCCAAATTTTTATCTTTCTTAATTATTGGTATCATCTGAAACAAGAACAAGAATTTAGGCAAAACATTCATTTTATAGCTGCTATTCTCCTAACAAAGATAATTGTAATTTTTCCAAGTATTCATTTCCTTCTGAATTTTTTCCATAACACATCATAATTATTCTTATACAATTTTCCATTTGATGATGTAAGAAAGACTCCTAAATATTTAACCTTTTTACAATTTCAAAATCCTGTTATTTCCTCTAGTTTTTCTTTCTGGTTCTTAATCATATTTTTGGTTAACACTTTTGTTTTATTTTGATTCACTTTAAACCCTGAGACCCTTCCATATTGATTAATTACTTCCAACAAATATACACTCGAATTTATAGGCTGAGTCAACATAACAACCAAATCATCTGCAAATGCTCTGACTTTATATTCATATCTTCTAATTCTAATACCATCTATCTCCCTTAACTCTCTTATCTTATCCAATAAAGGTTCCAAAGATAAAATAAACAATAAAGGTGATAAAGGACACCCCTGCCTTGTTCCTTTCGCAATTTTAAAACTATCTGTCAAACTACCATTAATTATTATCTGAGCTGTTTGCTCTCCATAAATTGCCCTAAGTATTCGATAAAACCATTTCCAAATTGCATTTTGTCTGTTAATTTAAATAAAATTCCCAATGCAAACGATCAAAAGCTTTCTCTGCATCCAAAATATAAACGCTGCGGAATCTGATTTTTCTTTTCCAAGTATTCCAATATATTCACTATCTGCCTAACGTTATTCCTCATTTGTCTCCCTTTTATAAAACCAGACTGGTCAGTGTGGATCCTTTGTTGTACAATTTTCCATTAACCTATTTGCCATTATTTTTGCAAAATCTTATAATCATTATTCAAGAGAGAAATTGGTCTATAATTCCCAGGCTTAGTACAATCCTGATCCTCTTTTGGTATCAATGAAATAAAAGTAGTCCTCCATGATGGTGGTACTCCTCCTCCCTCAATATCTGATTAAATAACTCCATAAGTGGACCAACTATCTCATCCTGTAACTTTTTATAATATATTGCTGTAAGTCCATCTGTGCCCGGGATTTCTATTTTTAATTGCTTTATTACCCAAATAATTTCCTCAGAAGTTATAGGCCGATTCAACTCTTCCCTTTGTTCATTAGTTAAACCTTTAACCTTATATTCTTTCAAATATTTATCAATATCCATATTCAATATTGTATCTCTGGCATATAAATTTGTATAATATTCCAAGAAAGCTTTTTTAATTTTATCCTGTTGAAATCGCACTTTACCCTTGTATTCAATTCCTTCAATAGTACGTGCTTTCTGTCTTTTCCTTAACATATAAGCCAACCACCTCCCTGATTTATTGGCATTACAAAAAGTATTATGTTTAGCATATTGTATATTGGTTGCCACCTGATCTGCCATTAACATATTAAATTGACTCTGTAATATCTTTATCGCCTCAATAGTTTTTAAATCATGTGGATTATATACCAATAATTGTTGTTTCCTCTGAATTTCCTCTTCTAAATCCCTACGCTGTTTTTGTAGTTTTCTCCTCTGTCTACTATTAATATATATCAAATTTCCTCTCATAAAGGCCTTGCTCGCGTCCCACACCATTTCTATCGAAGTTCCCTTTCCCAAATTATAATCAAAAAATTCTTTCATTTGTTTTTTACATTGATTTACATTATCCTCATATCTAAACAAATTTTCATTTATTCTCCATGATCTTCTTCCACCTTCATATTGCAACTCCATCCATACCGGACTATGATCAGTTAAACACCTTGGAAATATCTTTGTTTTCCTAACCCTAGAAAGCAAGTCATTGGTAATTAATATAAAATCAATACGTGAAAAAGATTGATGCCTATCCGAAAAATAAGTATAATCTCTATCATCAAAATTCTGCCTTCTCCATATATCTTTCAACTCAAAATCTTCCATCAAATCAAAAAAAGATTTAGGCAATTTTGCATGCATAGGAATTTTCTTAGAAAGAGTTCTTTTATCTTTTCTAATGTCCATTACACCATTCCAATCCCCTAATATAATAAATGTTTTATAGTCCCAAAAAGTCAATTTTTCATGTAACAATTTATAAAATTTTTCTTGTTGTTGATTAGGTGCATATATGCCAATCACAAGTGTCATTTCCTTCTAAAATCAATTCAATAGCAATATATCTTCCTTGAATGTCCGTTTCAATTAATTTACTTGATATATTTTTCTTCAAATATATAACTATACCATTTTTCTTATTCGGAGCAGAAGAAACAAAATGTTTACCTAATTTCGAATTAATCAAATATTTCTGATCTGATAATTTTATATGTGTCTCTTGCAAACATATCACATCATTTTTAAATTGTTTCAAATAATGGAATATTTTTCTTCTTTTCTGTGCTGAATTTAAACCATTAACATTCCATGTCAAAAATTTATTTGCCATCTCTGGCCTCTTGAAGCTTCTGAGCAATTAGCTGAAGACCCTCACTCTTCGGCTTGGCTCCTCCCACAGCTTCAGTAGTAGAATCCCATTCTTGTCTTTGAAGTCGTTCCTCCATCTCCTTACGCCTAATAGCTCCCTTGTCACTCTTTGTTCCTGAGATTGTTCTTGAGGACTGATATCACAGGTGCAGTTTCAGCTTCCCCACTCTGTTTCTCTTGAAGACTTTTATCCACTGTTTCTACATCCACTTTCAATACATTAAAAAGAAAATCTTTTGCTTTCAATTCAGTATCAATTCGATATCTCCTGCCTTGAAAAAATACTGTTAAACCAATTGGAACCTCCCATCTATATTGAATCTGATGCTTCTTAAGCTCTTGTGTAAAAAACCTAAAATCCTTCTATCCTTTAACATTTTAGCAGGGATCTCTTTCAAAACCAACACCTCCTGTTCTGCTATTTGCAATTTCTTTTGGTATGTAGCTTGCAAAATCTGATTTCTTATTGTAGAAGTTAAAAAATAAATTACAATATCTCTTGGGAGCTTTTTCTGCCTCGCTACCCAAGAATTAACCCTGTATGCCTTATCAATTTGAAAATCAACTTCTCGAGGGTCCATGCCTAACATTTCAGCTACGGCTTCTGATATAACTTTTTTGAGGTCTTCTTCCTTTCGGTCTTGAAGACCCCTAATTCTCAAAGCCTTCTCCAACGCTCTATATTGCAATACCACCACATGATCCTCATTTTTATCCACTTTATTTTGAAGCTCTCCAACTTTATTATCCAAATACTGATTTGCTTGACTAATTACTTCCACTTTATCCTCCATTACTTCCAAATTTTTTGCCAAACCTTGAAAAACCATCAATAAATCTTCTCTAATTTTTTTATTAGTCTCTTTAATTTCTTCCCTAAGTTGATCCTTCACACCATGAATATTATTCATAGGGGCCCCCAGTGGTGGGATTCAAGAAATTTAACAACCGATTCTCTGCTCTAATGATTTCTTCCAAAAACCAGTTTGCCAAACAGCTCGGAAAGTTAACAACCGGTTTTCCCAAAATGATGCGAACTGGCTGAATCCCACCACTGATTGCCTCCTTTCCCCACAATCACATAACCACACTGCAGGCACTTGGCATCCAAACTACCTTCACAGCCGCTGGCAGCATCCCTTGATCATGCGATCACGTTTTACCGTAGTTTTGCCAAAAACCTGTATTCTCTTCAGGTTTTCATCAAAATGGTGCCCATTGGTGACCTCAGTAATTTGCTTAACGTCCACCACAAAAAACGGTTGCGCAATTGGTTCGATCGTGGGACCGACCTGCTTTAGGACAAGCTACAACTGTGATGGTGCAACCTCTATTATGGCCGTAACTCGAGCACCACTTGTACATGTGGTAACTAAGACATTGGATTGTACCCGGAAGCCTATACAAAGCGATTGCAAGTGTGACGTGGAAATGTTATAAGAAATTCACACAACTGCCCATGTGTCTGATCTGACTGAATCCTCAGGACCAAAACTAAGCAAACCACTGAAAATCTAGTTGCTGTGAACAAAACTTTGTGTGACTGACTTGACCTGGAGTTTAACCCAATGGAAGGCAACTGCCCTGATTCCGATGGAATTTGGCTCTTGGCATCTCAAGTCCTAAGAGAGGGAATTAAGCTACATAAACCAGACTGGCTCCTAAAATGCCTTCAGTCTGACATGCTTCAAGAACCTGAAACGAGGGGATATTTCCCAGAACTATTCCTTACAGCATAAGGGACTTTAGACAAAGAAAAGAATTTACGTTACCTAAATTCATGGAGCTAAAACAATAAATCCGCTCTCTGCCTCCTGAGCCCAGGAGTCCACAGCTCCCTTTATCCTCACTTCAATGTGCGTTTGATGAAACATGGCAGCAGCATTTGAAACAAGCAGTCTGAAAACCACAGGTTTGCCACCTGACCCACAGAGCAGAAAGCAAGGGGGATGTAATGGCATGTGAGAATGATCTTGGGAGATGCGGGAAGTGGGCGAGAGAAAAAGAGGGGGGAGGGAGAGGGATCTAGAGAGAGAGGGAGAGAGGGAAGGGGACAGAGAGGGAGGGAGAGGGAGGGGGAGGGAGAGAGGAAGAGAGAGAAAGAGGGAGAGGGAAGGAAAGGGAGGGGGAGAGAGAGGGAGAGATGAAGCGAGAAAGAGAGAGGGAGAGGAGAGGAGGAAGGAGAGATGAGGAGAGAGGAAGAGAGGAAGACAGAGGGAGAGGGAGGGAGGGGGAGAGAAGGAGACAGAGAGAGGGAAGGGGACAGGGAGAGAGAGAGGGAGAGGGAGAGGGAGGGAGAGAGGAAGAGAGAGGAAAAGAAAGAGAGAGAGAGAGGGAGAGGGGGAGAGAGGGAGAGGGAGAGAGAAAGAGAGGGAAAGAGAGAGGTGGAGAGAGAAGAGTGAAAGAGAGGGAGAGGGAGGGAAGGGGAGAGGGAGGGAGAGGGAGCAATGTTGCCTCAGTTGTAAAGAGGCCTTGGTGTCAGCCTTCTCAGATAGACCGGACAGATAACACAACCGGATGAACTAAACTGACTTGATTGAAAGGCTACGGCAAAAGAATCTGAACATATGAGCCTCCTGCTACTCTCTTCGACTCATCCCAAGAGATTTGGATGACCCTGCTGGGAACTATCCAGATCCATATTCCGTTGCATTTGGAGCTATATTTGTCTCTTCTCTGATGCCTCGGGAAAGAAGTTGCTTGACCGCGGACAACCACGTTTGCTCCTTTCCCATTTCCCTTCACAAAGCCCATCTAATGAAACCCAAGTGTTTTGGACTTCTCTATAACCCAGGAACTTTCTCATGGGAAGAAGGAGTTGGCTTCAGCAAAAATGGTCCACAGCTCCAAGATACCCTTCCTTTGTTTATTATTCTGAATCTGCGTGTGTATTTTAAATCACACCAATGTTTCTCCGATCCCCGTTCTTTTGTGCACGTATCTAGATACATAGGAGTGCTAACATTTTTGATGCCTTGTATATTGAAAGGCATGCAGATTTCTATTAGCCCATGGTATTAATGATTGAGCCTTGGCCAAGTTCTTGGTTGGGTTCCAAATTGTAAATGACTTCGAGAAGGCTTCCGAGTCCTGAAACACATCCCAAATTATTAGCACAATAAATAGAATTTTTTATTGGCCGAGTGAGATTGGGCACACAAGGAATTTGTCTTGGTGCATATGCTCTCAGTGTACATAAAAGAAAAGATACGTTCATCAAGAATTCTAAAGTACAACGCTTAATGATAGTCATAGGGTACAAATAAAGCAATTGTTGGGTGACTTGTATCGTATGATGTGTATCCCCATCTTTCTGTTTGACTCGAGAAAGTGTATATTTAGGTTTTTAATTTAGTTAGTTAGTTAGTTTGTCAAACATGTACAAGATAACAGGTATAACAGAGGTGGGTTTCAGCAGGTTCTAACCAGTTCTGGAGAACCAGTAGTGGAAATTTTAACTAGTTCGGAGAACTGGTAGTAAAAATTCTGACTGGTCCTGCCTTCATCTATTCTCTGCCTCCTGAATCTCAGCTGACTGAGAGAAAAGCCAACACAGTTCTGGGCTGCATAAACAGAGGGATAGAATCAAGATCACGTGAAGTGTTAGTGCCACTTTATAATGCCTTGGTAAGGCCACACTTGGAATATTGCATCCAGTTTTGGTCGCCATGATGTAAAAAAGATGTTGAGACTCTAGAAAGAGTGCAGAGAAGAGCAACAAAGATGATTAGGGGACTGGAGGATAAAACATATGAAGAACGGTTGCAGGAACTGGGTATGTCTAGTTTAACAAAAAGAAGGACTAGGGGAGACATGATAGCTGTGTTCCAATATCTCAGGGGCTGCCACAAAGAAGAGGGAGTCGGGCTGTTCACCAAAGCACCTGAGGGTAGAACAAGAAGCAATGGGTGGAAACTGATCAAAGAAAGAAGCAACTTAGAACTAAGGAGAAATTTCCTGACAGTTAGAACAATTAATAAGTGGAACGACTTGCCTTCAGAAGTTGTGAATGCTCCAACACTGGAAATTTTTAAGAAAATGTTGGATAACCATCTGACTGAGATGGTGTAGGGTTTCCTGCCTGGGCAGGGGGTTGGACTAGAAGGCCTCCAAGGTCCCTTCCAACTCTGATGTTATGTTATGTTATGTTAAAATGGGGATTTTGCAGTAACCTTCCCCTGCATTGGGGAGGGAATGGAGATTTTACAATATCCTTCCCCTGCCATGGCCACAAGCCACACCCACCAAGCTACATCACACCCACCAAGCCACACCCACAGAACCGGTAGTAAAAAAAATTGAAACCCACCACTAAGGTAAAAGTATAAACATGAACACAGGAAATGAGTACAAATCAATGGGGACAGTAGGATAGGGGCAGTAGGCACGCTGGTGCGCTTATTCACACCCCCTTTATGGACTTCTTAGGAATGTGGGGAGGTCCACGGTTGACAGTTTAAGGTTGAAGCTGTGGGGGTTTGAAGATGTAACAACAGAGTCAGGTAGTGCATTCCAGGCATTGACCACTCTGTTGCTGAAGTCGTATTTTCTGCAATCGAGTTTGGAGCGGTTTACCTTGAGTTTGTATCTATTGTTTGCCCTTGTATTATTGCGGTGGAAGCTGAAGTAGTCATTGATAGGTAGGACGTTGTAGCAGACAATTTTGTGTACTATGCTTAGGTCAGACTGTAGGCGGTGCAGTTCCAGGTTGTCCAAGCCCAAAATTTTGAGCCTGGTGGCACCTTGAGTTCACCTCGGTGCCTGTAGTAATCTCCAAACTAATTGATTAGAAAGATTGATTATTACTGGAAAGTAATTCACTATAGAAGGTTGAACTGTTCTTAAGGTCAATCATTTGATCTGTGGAAGGATTAATTATAGTGAAGCAATCCCAAAGGTGCTTTTCTTTCAAAAGGCAACTGGATTTTCTTTGCTTTTATATAATATATATATAATATATATAATATATATATATAAAACAACAGAGTTGGAAGGGACCTTGGAGGCCTTCAAGTCCAACCCCCTGCCCAGGCAGGAAACTCTACACCATCTCAGACAGATGGTTATCCAACATTTTCTTAAAAATTTCCAGCGTTGGAGCATTCACAACTTCTGCAGGCAAGTCGTTCCACTTATTAATTGTTCTAACTGTCAGGAAATTTCTCCTTAGTTCTAAGTTGCTTCTTTCTTTGATCAGTTTCCACCCATTGCTTCTTGTCCTGCCCTCAGATGCTTTGGAGAATAGTTTGACACCCTCTTCTTTGTGGCAACCCCTGAGATATTGGAACACAGCTATCATGTCTCCCCTAGTTCTTCTTTTTATTAAACTAGACATGCCCAGTTCCTGCAACCGTTCTTCATATGTTTTAGCTTCCAGTCCCCTAATCATCTTTGTTGCTCTTCTCTGCACTCTTTCTAGAGTCTCAACATCTTTTTTACATCGTGGCAACCAAAACTGGATCCAATATTCCAAGTGTGGCCTTACCAAGGCATTATAAAGTGGCATTAACACTTCACGTGATCTTGATTCTATCCCTTGAAGATGTTTTTCCTTGAAGATGTTTCACTTCTCGTCCAAGAAGCTTCTTCAGAACTGAAGAACAGAACTTCTTGAATGGAAAGCGAAACGTCTTCAAAGAAAAACCAAAGAAGTCCATTTGCCTTTTGAAAAAAAGCACCTTTGGGACAATCATGACCTGGATGACTGAGAACCTCCACCGTGGAGCAATTTTTCTAACTACAACTGAAAGGAGATTTAGTTCAGGAAATATATGAGAAGAATAGACAAAACCTAACTCCTTCTTGTGCTCTCTAAACTCAACTGTAACTTTAGAGAAACATTGCCAGCCCAGGTGAGATAGTCCATTGGGTAACTATGTCTCCAATAATTCCAGCCTCTTGGTTGGAATCCCTCCCATACAACCAGGGGTGGGCTTCCAAAATTTTAACAAGGGGTTCTCTGCCTGGTTGCTGAGTGGCCGTGGCCATCGTGGGTGTGGCCTAGTCAACCTCCTGCATCACAGTAGGGAGGGGTTTGCTTTTCCCGAGCTCTGGAGGCTTTTCTTGAGCCTCCCGGAGGGCGAAAACAGCCTCCCCAGGCTCTGGAGGCCTTCTGGAGGCCTGAAACAGGCCCGTTTCTGGCCTTCCCAAACTTCCAGTAGGCCCGTTTTTCACCCTCCCCGAGACTCTGCTTGCACCCTGCACTTACCTGAATCCAAACTGGGTTGCATGGGGGCTCCTGGGAGTGAGGGGTGGGGTGGGCGGGGCCAGCCAGGAGTGGGATTTGCGGGTTCTCTGAACTGCACAGAATCTTAGCTAGAGGTTCTCCCGAACCCCTGCAAACAACTCTTTCAGATCATTTTGTTTATTTAAAAAATTAAGTTTTGTTACAAGATAAAAATATAGAAGAAACAAAGGTTAAAAACACAAGGAAAAGAAATTACAAAGCTAATACAACATCAACCTTTGACTTTATAGTTCACAACATTTCAAGGCATTTGCACAATCCTTCTCATCGTCAAAATCCAAAGTCAACGTTTTATGGTTTTCATTTTTGAAAGCAACAACTGTTTCAAAGCAGAGGGAGAAGTTAGGAAGGCTGTATAGTATAGTGACCAGCTTTTTAAAAATTTGTCCCGCGTCCCGAGGCAAGTCCTAAAAGTCCCGATTTTTTTTTTCACTCCCATTCTGAAAATGGGAGGCGGCAACGCAAGAGGAGGAGGCGGAGAAGGGGGAGTGGCAGAGAAGGGGGCGCGAGAGGGAGGAGAGACGCCGCTTGACTTCACCCGAGAGGAAGAGAAGAGCCGAGAAGAGAGCCGAGCCTGCCTGGAAGAGCTGAGAGGAGAGCAGCAGCCGCTCCTCCTCCTTCAGGCAGATGGCAAGACCCAGCACACATGCGCAGCCCCCTCCACCCCCCCGGTCAATGGTGTCCTGCTTTGCCATCGCTGAAATCTGGTCACTTTACTGTATAGAGATTCGAATGGGACTTGGTAGCTCAGTGGCTAGGACGCTGAGCTTGTCGATCGAAAGGTTGGCAGTTCAGCAGTTCGAATCCCTAGTGCCGTGTAATGGGGTGAGCTCCTGTGACTTGCCCCAGCTTCTGCCAACCTAGCAGTTCGAAAGCATGTAAAAAATGCAAGTAGAAAAATAGGGACCACATTTGGTGGGAAGGTAACAGCGTTCCGTGCACCTTTGGCCACATGATCACGGAGACGTCTTCAGGCAGCACTGGCTCTTTGGCTTTGAAACAGAGATGAGCACTGCCCCCTAGAGTCGGGAACAACTAGCACATATGTGCAAAGGGAATCTTTACCTTTTATAGAGATTCGAAGGTGTATAACTCAAAATGCTAATATCGACACCTCTTCTCCATCTTGCATAAATAACACCAATTCCAAAATACCATTAAAATTCTGAACAAATATTAGTGCAGCCTGAGAATGAAGTAGGGCGAATATTTCCAGGAAACTGGAGGATCAAGTTCAAGCCAAGGCTCTATCTAGCTATTGTTCCTGCTTATTCTCCTCCTTTGTTAGACTTGACTAACATCCCAGCCTGCTGCTACAGTAGATTTACATTCTGTTTTGATGAGAGCAGCAAGTATTTGTGATATAATTCGTAAGGTCTGTTTATTAACTAATGAATGTAAATTTTAGAGTTATCTAATCTTTGGCACATAAAGGTAAAGGTTCCCCTCGCACATATGTGCTAGTCGTTCCTGACTCTAGGGGACGGTGCTCATCTCCGTGTCAAAGCTGAAGAGCCAGCGCTGTTCAAAGACGTCTCCGTGGTCATGTGGCCGGCATGACGGCGCATGGAACGCTGTTCCCTTCCCACCAAAGGTGGTCCCTATTTTTCTACTTGCGTTGTTTACCTGCTTTCGAACTGCTAGGTTGGCAGAAGCTGGGACAAGTCACGGGAGCTCACCCCGTTATGCGGCACTCAGGATTCTAACTGCAGAGCTGCCGACCTTTCAATTGACAAGCTCGGCATGTTAGCCACTGAGCCACTGTGTCCCTCCTTTGTTAGGCTTGACTAATATCCCAGCCTGCTGCTAGAGTAGATATACGTTCTGTTTTGATGAGAGCAGCAAGTATTTGTGATATAATTTGTAAGGTCTGTTTATTAACTAATGAATATAAATTTTAGAGTTATCTAATCTTCGGCGCAGAACTCAGCTGCAGAACACTTCCTTTTGCAAGCTGAACATGAGCTCTCTTATAAGCTAAACATGATTTCTCTCCCTCCCACTGAATAATTATCTTTGACCCAGTAGGGCTACTAGTGGCTGACAAGAGAGAATAGGTCACTTAAAAGTATAAAATAATCCCGAGCAAACATTCAAGTATACAAATTTGCTTCTTAATGGCTATTTATACATCTGTTGCTATGCATCTCTCTCTCTCTCTCTCTCTCTCTCTACGTTAACTGAAGATGATGGGGATTTTGATTTAAGCTGGAAACATGTGTTGGACAGCTGTCCCCCTGGTGTGGTGGAATTTCTGGATCCAGAAGCTAGGGTGGTCCTTCTCTGCAGGCTTAAAGTCTGAATGAAACCACCCACCACCCAAACCCTAATTTTTTTTTAAAAAAAATAATCACAGGGTCCATTAAAGAAGATGGCAAGTCCATTAAACGAGACCTAATGAGCTATTTTGGATGACCCTGTAAATGTTGCTCCTATCCGAGGTCATAGGAAATATGTAAATCTTAGAACATGGTCATTTAAGCCAGAAAAGCTTTGGAAGCCTATTATGACAACTCTCCGGGGGGGAAACTAATCTTTTGGTAAACATGCCATGTGCCTTTCCACATGGCACTTAACGGATGGTCAGGGAGAAAAGAAACTTGGAACGTCCTGTCCGAATCCACATTCCATGCAGAATGTGATCCCAGGCCAATCTGACACTTTGTTCATCCAGCAAAATGCCTCAGGTCTTTTTCCAGTAATCCGGTTCTTTCTAACTCTTGTTGTGGTCCATCAGCAGCCTACGGAGCTGGCAACGGAATCGGACAGCGATGAGGCTGAGGTGAGGCCAAGGCCATCCGGAAGTGAGGTGCGGACTCCAGAGCCTCCAGAGACTGATAGTAGTGAGGCAGAGGAACAGGAGGAGCCTGTTCCTAATGCACGCATGAGAAGAGCTGCCAGAAGGTAAGAGCAGTTCAAGCAGAGAAGACAACTCGGAAGTAGGGCCAAGAGATGATTGTCCCCTCCCATAAGACTTAAAACAGACCAGCTCTGGTGTTTCAGCTTTGCTGGAAAACAACTTTGTAGCTGCATCTTCTGCTTCATCTACGTCTTTGTTTTTGTGGCTTCTGGACGTTTGCCAGGAAGGGCTTTTGGCAGTTTGCCTAATTGGACTAAGGTTTGTGAGATAATTGAGGAATTTGTGTTAGGAGGCATTTGTTTTACTTTGAGTTGAACAACGCTGGGAGCGAAGTAATTCCCAGCTGTTCGAATAAAGTCTGTTTTTCCACAGACTAAGTTCATTAGGTAGGTAAAATGAGGACCCAGATTGTTGGGGGCAATAAGTTGACTTTGTATATAATATACAAATGGATGAAGACGATTGCTTGACATAGTGTAAGCCGCCCTGAGTCTTCGGAGAAGGGCAGGATATAAATGCAAATTAAAAAAAAGAAAAAAAGAAAAAATAGGGATCACCTTTGGTGGGAAGGTAACAGCGTTCAGTGTGCCTTTGGCATTTAATCATGCTGGCCACATGACCATGGAGATGTCTTTGGACAGCGCTAGCTCTTTGGCTTTGAAATGGAGATGAGCACCGTCCCCTAGAGTCGGCAACGACTAGCCCGTATGTGCGAGGGGAACCTTTACCTTTACCTTGGTCACAACACTATAAATAAAGACAGCAGGAAGTTATGCCAACACTGATTTTTCCTGGCTGAAGAATTTGTGGTAGCCATGAGAAAAAGTTAAAGCCACCTGGACCCAAGTCTGGATAAAGTGAAAAGGACCGGGCGTTGAGTTAGCACCTCCATCCTGTACTGAAAACTGAAAAACCAGTTGAAGAAACGACAAGCAAACTGAAAGTCCATCGTGACTTTTTTTTTTAATGGTTGGCCATATGCTTAAAGACCGACATCCAAATATTGCACTATGTTGGATTCCTTGCGGAAGAAAAAGGAAATGAGGTCAGCTTTCGAAAACTTGGCCCCAAGATATTGAGATTATTAATGTCTCTTGGGATGAAGTCAAAAATGCTATGAATGATTGAAACTGCTGGAAAACACTTGCTGCTCTGCACAGGACCTGATGATGATGATGATGATGATGATGATGATGATGGAGAAAAGGTCCTCTTTTTTTATCTGCAAGGTTAAGACTTTGCCATCCTAGTGTATTGAAAAGCATCTGTTCAACACCCTTCCCAGCTAGACATTATAGCAGTATATTTAGCCTTAGCAATTTTGAACAAAGAGATGATCTTCTAATTTAGGCGGCAAAGCTTTCAAGCAGGATTTCTCTCAAGTCCTACTGATTGTGAGAACTACTTGGGGTATACTTTAATGGATCTGGCGGCAGGGAGGAGATCTGCTGTGCTTCAATAAATAAAGATGATTTCTAGCTGGTTGACCTGTCTGCAAAGCCCCATCTGGCTCATGTTATAAGAGACAACCCCACCTCCCAGCAGCATTTGTGAACAAAAGTCAACCAAATGCTCTCTTCTGCACAGCATAGAATAGAATAGAATATAGAATAGAATTTTATTGGCCAAGTGTGATTGGACACACAAGGAATTTGTCTTGGTGCATATGCTCTCAGTGTACATAAAAGAAAAGATACGTTCATCAAGGTACAACATTTACAACACAATTGATGGTCAGTATATCAATACAAATCATAAGGATTGCCAGCAGCAAGTTACAGTCATACAGTCATAAGTGGAAAGAGATTGGTGATGGGAACTATGAGAAGATTAATAGTAGTGCAGATTCAGTAAATAGTTTGACAGTGTTGAGGGAATTATTTGTTTAGCAGAGTGATGGCCTTCGGGAAAAAACTGTTTTTGTGTCTAGTTGTTCTGGTGTGCAGTGCTCTAAAGCGTCGTTTTGAGGGTAGGAGTTGAAACAGTTTATATCCAGGATGCGAGGGGTCTGTAAATATTTTCACGGCCCTCTTCTTGATTCGTGCAGTATACAGGTCCTCAATGGAAGGCAGGTTGGTAGCAATTATTAGCATGAAAATAGAATAGAATAGAATAGAATGGAATGGAATGGAATGGAATGGAATGGAATAGAATGGAAGATTCTTACAGATTAACAGAGTTGGAAGGGATCTTGTAGGTCATTTAGTCCAACCCCAAGCAGGAGACCCTACATCATTTCTGACAAATGGCAGTCCAGTATCTTCTTGAAAGCCTCCAGTGATGAAGCTCTCACAACTTCTGAGGGCAACTTCTGTTCCGTTGGTTGATTGTTCTCACTGTCAGAAAATGTCTCCTTATTTCTAGATTGAATCTTTCCTTGTTCAGTTTCCATCCATTATTCCTTGTCTGGCCTTCAGGTGCTTTGGAGAATAGCTTGACCCTTTCCTCTCTGTGGCAGCCCCTCAAATATTGGAAGACTGCTGTCATGTCTCCCCTGGTCCTTCTCTTCACTAGACTAGCCATGCTCAGTTCCCGTAACTGTTCTTCTTATGTTTTGGAATGGGATGGGATGGGATGGGATGGGATGGGATGGGATGGGATAGAATAGAATAGAATAGAATAGAATAGAATAGAATAGAATAGAATAGAATAGAATAGAATAGAATAGAATAGAATAGAATAGAATAGAATAGAGTAGAGTAGAATAGAATAGAATAGAATAGAATAGAATAGAATAGAATAGAATAGAATAGAATAGAATAGAATAGAATAGAATTTTGTCACTTTAAATGTACACTAATCAGCATACATTAAAATGAAATTTCGTTGCATTCAGCTCTCAAAAGATAATCATTATGCATATACCCACATACACACACATACACTATATAACACAGAAAAACATCACAGTCTAATTCCAATGTATACATACGTATATACATGGCCAAAAAAAAAAGAAAGAAAGAATCCTATGAGTTTACAAGACAGATAGCATCAGGAACAAAGCTATTACAGACTTAATAAGAAGACTGCCATTTTTTCCCCCTGTTTTCAAGAAAAATACTGATGTGGACCACCTAATCATTTTTTAGCAATCGGTTAGATGTATTTATTTAAAAAGGGGGGGGGATCAAAAAGAAAAACACCCTTAATCTATAGCTCTAAACTGCAGTCTGTGAATTTAGTATTTGGGCTAGTCAATTCTAAATAAGCATCTTTGTCCGGTCCGGTCCTCTTAGGTATTGTTGTTGGCAAGGAGTTTGAGGCGGCCTCCAGATCATAACTTGACAAAAGCAAGAACGAGAGAAAATTGTTCTCATCTGAATAAACAGAACAACGTATCTGCTAATGGTAATAACTTCCCAGATAAGCATTCAGGCTCATGCTTATTTTCGACCAGCACATCAGATTTCTCCCAGTAGAATGTGCTGGTGACATCTTGATTTTTTTCCAGCCTTAAATCATGGGGATTATGAACTATTAGTCATTAACGCTCCTTCATTATCTCAATAATTTGTCGCTAATTCCTTAGTCCGGTTGTTCTTCCTCTAGCTCTCTCCTCCTACCCTTTCCATTTCTGAACTCTACGTTTCATAACTTGATCCTGTGTCTGGCTCGTTGCTTAAATTTATTTATTTATTTATTTATTTGTCAACAAGTGCAAGGAAACAAGTAACAATATAAACAGTACTGCAATGCTCTCTACATGGGGCTCCCCTTGAAGAGCACCCGGAGACTTCAGCTAGTCCAGAATGCGGCTGCGCAGGTTATTGAGGGAGCGGTTCGGAGCTCCCACGTAACACCTATCCTGCGCAGACTGCACTGGCTACCTGTTGTTTTCCGGGTGCGCTTCATAGTATTGGTTACCACCTTTAAAGCGCTCCATGGATTAGGACCGGGCTATTTACGGGACCGCCTACTGCCGGCTTCTATCTCCCAACGCCCAGTGCATTCCCACAGAGAGAAACTCCTCAGGGTGCCGTTGGCCAAACAATGTCGACTGGCGGCCCCCAGGGGGAGGGCCTTCTCTGTGGGGGCTCCTACCCTGTGGAACAAGCTTCCCCCCGGGCTTGGACAACTACCTGACCTTAGGACCTTTCGCCGCGAACTTAAAACTTACTTATTTCATATGGCTGGACTGGCCTGATTTTGAATTTTAAATTTTAATTCTGGGTTTTAAATTTCTGTAATTTTTATGGGGTGTAATGGTATTTTAAATTTTCAGGCGTCTTGAATCAGTTTTTTAAGGGTTGTTTTAATGGTTGTTTGTTGCTGTTTGTATTTTATTGGCCTGTTCACCGCCCTGAGTCCTTCGGGAGAAGGGCGGTATACAAATTAAAATATTATTATTATTATTATTATTATTATTATTATTATTATTATTATTATTATTATTATTATTATTATTATTATTATTATTATTATAAACAGACATGGACACATGAAAAAAAATTGGCACAAAAAAAAAGGATATAAATAGACAAAACATAGCCATAAACACATAGAATGATTACATATAATTGGGAACAGTAGGACAGGGACGGTAGGCACGCTGGTGCGCTTATGCTCCACCCCTTAGGGACCTCTTAAGAAACATGAAAGGTCCACAGTAGACAGTTTAAGGTATGGGGATTAGCGAGACTAACAACAGGATCAGGTAGAGTGTTCCAGACATTTACTACTCTATTGCAGAAGTCATATTTCCTACAATTAAGATTAGAGCGAATTATTGGAATACAATTTTTACTAGAGATGTGCAATAATTATTAATTTGAATGAAGGAGAAGAAAATATACTGCATGGAATACAATGGGGGATGAAATTTGAAATATGTTTAAGGATGTACCTGACTGACAATCTGTTCACAATGATTTTTTTAATTATTATTATGTTTATAAAAAATAAAAACTTTTTGCAAAAAAGATTAGAGCGAATTTCATTGAGTTTAAATCTATTGATGGCACTTTTGTTATTATGGTTGAAATTAAAGTACTCATTTACAGGTAGAACGTTTTGGTAAATAATCTCATAAACTAAGCATAGGTCGGAACATAAACCTCTGGTGGCTCAGCAGACTAAGTCTGTCTGTTATTAACACAGCTGCTTGCAATTACTGCAAGTTCAAGTCCCACCAGGCCCAAGGTTGACTCAGCCTTCCATCCTTTATAAGATGGGTAAAATGAGGACCCAGATTGTTGGAGGCAATAAGTTGACTTTGTATATAATATACAAATGGATGAAGACTATTGCTTAACACAATGTAAGCTGCCCTGAGTCCTTCGGGAGAAGGCGGTATACAAATTAAAATATTATTATTATTATTATTATTATTATTATTATTATTATTATTATTATTATTATTATTATTATTATTATAAACAGACATGGACACATGAAAAAAAATTGGCACAAAAAAAAAGGATATAAATAGACAAAACATAGCCATAAACACATAGAATGATTACATATAATTGGGAACAGTAGGACAGGGACGGTAGGCATGCTGGTGCGCTTATGCTCCGCCCCTTAGGGACCTCTTAAGAAACATGAAAGGTCCACGGTAGACAGTTTAAGGTATGGGGATTAGCGAGACTAACAACAGGATCAGGTAGAGTGTTCCAGACATTTACTACTCTATTGCAGAAGTCGTATTTCCTACAATTAAGATTAGAGCGAATTATTGGAACACAATTTTTACTAGAGATGTGCAATAATTATTAATTTGAATGAAGGAGAAGAAAATATACTGCATGGAATACAATGGGGGATGACATTTGAAATATGTTTAAGGATGTACCTGACTGACAATCTGTTCACAATGATTTTTTTTATTATTATTATGTTTATTTAAAATAAAAACTTTTTGCAAAAAAGATTAGAGCGAATTTCATTGAGTTTAAATCTATTGATGGCCCTTTTGTTATTATGGTTGAAATTAAAGTACTCATTTACAGGTAGAACGTTTTGGTAAATAATCTCATAAACTAAGCATAGGTCGGAACATAAACCTCTGGTGGCTCAGCAGACTAAGTCTGTCTGTTATTAACACAGCTGCTTGCAATTACTGCAAGTTCAAGTCCCACCAGGCCCAAGGTTGACTCAGCCTTCCATCCTTTATAAGATAGGTAAAATGAGGACCCAGATTGTTGGAGGCAATAAAAGTTGACTTTGTATATAATATACAAATGGATGAAGACTATTGCTTAACACAATGTAAGCCGCCCTGAGTCTTTGGAGAAGGGCGGGATATAAATTTAAAAAAAATAGACAATGTAGTTCAAGGCTATGTGGATCTAAAATTTCAAGCCTGGTGGTATAGGAAATTTTATTTCAAACTCTTCTATTAAAATATCTCTGGACCCTCTCTAATGTATTGATGTCTGAAATACAGTGAGGGTTCCAGGCTGGTGAGTAGTATTCAAGTATAGGTCTTGCAAAGGTTTTATATGCCCTAGTTTGGAGTAAAGCGTTACCAGAGAGAAAAAACTTCGTAAAATAAGATTTACAACTTTTTGCAATGATGTTACAGTGAGCTCTGGGAGTTAGATCCTTTGAAATTACTAGTAGGAAGCTACTAGTCCTCCAGATATTGCAGAAGTACAATCCCCACTCACTCCATACCAATGTCCAGTGAGGAGGAGGTGCCTGAAGATGTGGTTCGCTAATACCTTCTCTTGGCCTATTTGTATAATCCTTACCAAGCATACTATTTTGGCTCACATCATATTCTGTCTTTGAGATGGCTCCTTGAAGCTCTGACCTTCTATCCCAAACTAATTCTCCCACTTCTATAGATCACGAGTTGTTAACCTGTGGTCCATGAACTTGGATGGGGGGAGGGGGGAGTCACAACCTTATTTTCACTAACCTCTAACTGAATTTAGGTTTTCTTTCAATAATGTAGGACTCTGAAAAATGTTTAACATCAATCAATCAATCAATCAATCAATCAATTCAGTAAACCCCACTATTATTTGGTCAATAAATAAAGAATTCTAATTCTAATCTAAAATTCTTATGACAATTATACTCTTAAAACCAGAGCCGAAGCTCAGAGCAATACGATCAGGATGATAGTTGGTGCAGCTGTTAGGAATCATCACAAGACCTAACCCTATTAAAATCGGATGGAGGGGGAACGAGGGAAGGCCGTGCGCTCCGTTCCTTTGCTTGGTCTACTGTGAATCCATTTCCAGCGATGAGCGTGAACTCATTGCAGTCCAAGGCACATTTGGAATTGCAGATTGCATACGCAGAGACACGTACATCCGCGTAACTTTCAAAGAATCTGATGGAATGTAGGAAAGGAGCTTGTACTGGCATTCAGACTGATGAAACTGTGCTCCATAGAACATAGAATAGAGTTGGAAGGGACCTTAGAGGTCTTCTAGTCCAACCCCCTGCTCAGGGGTGGGCTTCAAAAATTTTAGCAAGGGGTTCTCTGCCTGGTTGCTGGGTGGGTGTGGCCATGGTGGGTGTGGCCTAGTTGGCCTCCTGCATCCACGGCAGGGGGTGGTTTGCCTTCCCCGGGCTCCGGAGGCTTTCCTTGAGCCTCTGGGAGGGCAAAAGCGGCCTCCCCAGGCTCTGGAGGCCCTCTGGAGGCCGGAAATGGGCCCATTTCTAGCCTTCCTGAACTTCCGGTAGGCCCGTTTTTTGCCCTCCCCGAGCCTCTGTGCGCGACCTGAACTTACCTGCATCCAAAATGGGCCGCGTGGGGACTTGTGGGAGGGGTGGAGTGGGGTGGGCGGGGCCAGCCAGGAGTGGGATTTGGGGTTTCTCCAAACTGCACAGAATGTTAGCTAGAGGTTCACCCGAACCCCTGCCAACCCCCAGCAGGCCACCCGTGTCTTAAACCGATATTGTCTTGTTATTCCTTGGATGGATGAATAAAGAAGCACATTATTTTTTATATTTTGATAATGTTTAGCATTCAGCTAACAATTAGCATTTGAGTCAAATTGTTCTCCTTGGTGATACAGTCTCTTATCTGTAATTTTATGCTTTTTAAGACATTTTCTTGAGAAAAAGCCCATTCGTCTCACCAGACTCTCAAAGGGGTTTATAGCCCCCCCCCCAAAATTAAGAACCTCTGCTCCAAAGACTTGCATTTCCTGACTGCTGAACTCTTGATATCCAGTACTGACAATATTAATTCAGCTCCTTTTGTCCGTAGTTTTATGAGGCATTCTCCTTTCTCCCTCAACTCCCTCTTTCCCTCCCTCCTTCCTAAGTTTTCCTACCATCATTTCCCCCCCACCACTTTTTTTTAAATGGAATGCTTGGGCCAAGTGGGAGATTCTTGTCATATGTGTTAATTCTACATCGAAACATCCAGCCAAGCTAAACATGGCCTCTTGGCCAAATAATATACATATATGATTTCCCGCTCTTTGAAAATGCAAAATGAAAAGTCTCTCAGCTCAAGGCTGGGCTGCTTCTTTGCATGCCTGCTATAAAAGGGGGTTCTTTTTTCCCTTTGCTTTTTGATGTTAGAAAAGAGCAGGGGTGAAATACTCCCGGTTCGGACCGGATCGCCTGATCCGGTAGCGATGGTGGCAGGTGGTTTGGAGAACCGGTAGCAAAAATCCCTGGGCCCCCTTGCCCCAGCTGAGCCACGCGATCATCAGAGGGTTGTTTTTTTTTTACTTTTAAAAGCATTTTTTTCTTCGGCCGAAAAAATGCTTTTAAAAGTTAAAAAAAAAAGCCTCTGATGATCGCGCGGCTCAGCTGGGATCATCCGAACGCTTTAAAAGCATTTTTTCTATAACCTTTTCAGCCGAAGAGGTTGTAAAAAAAATCTTTTAAAAGGCTCCTCTGGCAATCCCAGCTGAGTTGCCTGATCGCCAGAACGTTTTAAAAGCATTTTTTAAGGGCGAAGAAGTTGTAAAAAAAAAAAAAAGCTTTTAAAAGGCTCCTCTGGTGATCCCAGCTGGTGATCAGGCAGCTCAGCTGGGATCGTCAGAACCCTTTAAAAGCATTTTTCCCTCTGGCGATCCCAGCTGACTTGCCTGACCATCACAGGCTTTTCAAAGCATTTTTTTACAACCTCTGTTGTGTCTTGTCTGCTCTCACCGCAGCCGGGGTCTGCTTATCTGCTCCCGAACATGGAGGAATGTATGCCTCCTGGCCCCAGTTCTGGCTCCATGCCCAAGCAGGCTGCAGAGGAGGGAGCATCCCCCGGCCCCAGCCCTGGCTCCATGCCCAGGCAAACGGAGCAGCTAGACCCCTCCCCCTCCTCCACAGCATGTGAGCCTGAGGAAAGTTTACTCCCAACAACAGCTGATTGGAGTGACCCTCACATCAGAAGATTGGATAGGCGGAGGCAACAGAAGGAATGGAGGGGCAGGCCTTAATGAGTGCTGAGTCATGGAGCCACACCCCATGGCCTATATAAAGGATCTGCTTTCTGGCAGTCTCTGAGTCAGGCAAAAGTCGAACTTATCTTGCTGAAGTCACTTTCTGGTCTCCTGCCTGCTCTGAGGACTTTGCTAGGACTTTGGGCAGAGCTGCAGAGGCAAGCCTGATTCGGATTTCCCTGACCCGGCCGTCAGCGGAGGAGTGGGACACGACAACCTCTTTGGCCAAAGAGGTTGTAGAAAGAATGCTTTTAAAAGTAAAAAAAAAAAAATTGGCCATGGCCACCCAGTCACATTACACCCCCACCCCACCCCCTCCCCAAGTCATGCCCACAGAACTGGTAGTAACAAATTTTACGTTTCACTCCTGGAAAAGAGACCACGTTCTTGAGAGTCTATTAAAAAAATGTTACGTGCTCAGAAAGCTGGTGCTTTCTTTTCTCAACTCCGTCCAGGCAAAGACAGGTGAAATCTTGGCCAACTGTCTTCGTTCCAACAACTTTGTCACCACATCTTTACCTGGGTTTCCTTAAATGCTTCCCCCCCCCCAAAATGATTATAGCTGTCAATTCCCCCCTCTTAAATGATTATAGCTGTCAATTCCTATCAGAGAAGACGTATGTTGAAAGTGATGTAAAGCCTTAGAATGTCCAACTTGGCAGGAGAAAGCCAGTTTGTGTGTGACCATTGCAAACTTATTTTCATCAGTGCAGGAGATTGTGAATTCTCGAAAACAGCTCGAGTGTGCCTGGAATCCACACTGTATATCAGACATTAATACAACTGAGCGGGTCCAGAGGTATTTCACGAGAAAAGGACTCCGCTCTTCTACTCACAATAGAATCCCTTATGCGACCAGGCTCAAAATTTTGGGCTTGGACAACCTGGAACTATGCCACCAACGGTCTGACCTAAGCTTAGTACACAAAATTGTCTGCTACAACGTCCTACCTATCAACGACTACTTCAGCTTCCACCTCAATAATACAATAGCTACATCAAGGTAAACCCGCTCCAAACTCAATTGCAGAAAATACGACTTCAGCCACAGAGTGGTCAATGCCTAGAATGCTCTACCTGACTCTGTTGTTACATCTTCAAACCCTTACAGCTTCAGCATTAAACTGTCAACCTTGGACTTCACCCCATTCCTAAGAGGTCTGTAAAGGGGGCGTGCATAAGCGCATGTAAGCTCCCGTTACTTTTCCCAGCTTCTGCCAATCTAGCACTTCGAAAGCACATAAAAAATGCAAGTAGAAAAATAGGGACCACCTTTGGTGGGAAGGTAACAGCATTCAATGTGCCTTTGGCGTTTAGTCATGTGGGCCACATGACCATGGAGACGTCTTCGGACAGCGCTGGCTCTTCGGCTTTGAAACGGAGATGAGCACTGCCCCCTAGAGTCGGGAACAACTAGGAGATATGTGTGAGGGGAACCTTTACCTTTACCTATTATGTTACATGTTATCCTTTATAGAAAAGCAAAACTTTTTAAATTATACTACGCTTATGTTTCAACATAGGACAATACTGTTAATTCAATAATAATCACAAACAATGTAATTTTACATCTCTACATCCACAGAATATATGTCTTCTATAAAAGCAAACCAATCTCCAGTTCTTTGGCTATTCGCTTCTTGCCCAAAATATTTCCAAATGGAATTATGTTGATTCCCACAAGCAAATTTAAGGATCGCATCACGCTCATGTCAGAAGAATCCAGGTGCTTCCAGGTGGAAAAGATTATCCGGTGACATCACCATTGTCTGGGGGATGCCCAGCTGGGAATTCCTTTCATGTCCCTGGCAGGAGCTGGAGCAAAGGCCGAGAGCTCATTCCAGCTCATGGCAGCACTGGAGTCTCAAACTCAAGCTCGCTAACCTCCAATCCAGGGTCCTAACCACGCAAGTCATCATGCTCCTAAAATTTAAAGATGAACAATTCTTTATTTGCTTTCACTATATTAAAATAGCAGTCTATTCAGAGGTATACTCTGCTTTGTTTAAATACCAGACTTGTGCAAATATTTGATTCTCTAAATCGGTTTGGATTGAGTTAAATTCAGACCATTTGGGGTATTTTCTGCTGGTGCATTCTGTACGTGTACTCCGGTGGTCTAAATTGGTCCAAATACAACGAGGTCCAAGTCAAATATGTGGTATGAACCAATTCAAATGTCCAAATTGAAATGATTTTCTGAAATGCACTGAACATTCAAGTCCGAACAGATTTATTTGAATTGACTTGAAAGTTCAACTGACTCAGAACCAATTCGCCCATAGTTAATATCCACTTTCTGTAAACAGAATCAAAATGCCAAGAAGTGAACAATGTTTGGATGCTGTTTGGTAGATTTCAGTTTCTTAGCAACTATTTTCCTTTTTGCTATCTTTTTTCTTTAACTGCTTTGTTCATCTCAAACTCACTTCCTTTTGCTGGCACACAAAGTTCACATATATAGCAGCTATAGAGTTAGGCTACCATCATCCAAATCGTATCTCACCACAGCCAATCATATTTATTTTATTTTTATTTATTTATTTATTTGTCACAACAGTATATATAAGCAGAAGCATGAAATAACTATGCGATATATAAGCATACATATAATCATAAGTATGTAATAACTATATGAAATTGGATACAATCAAAGGGAACATTAGGACAGGAATGGTAGGCACGTTGGTGCTCTTATGCACACCCCTTACAGACCTCTTAGGAATGGGGTGAGGTCAATAGTAGATAGTCTTTGGTTAAAGCTTTGGGGATTTTGGGAAGAGACCACAGAGTCTGGTAGTGCATTCCAGGCATTAACAACTCTGTTACTGAAGTCATAGTTTCTGCAATCAAGATTGGAGCGGTTCACATTAAGCTTAAATCTATTGCGTGCTCGTGTATTGTTGTGATTGAAGCTGAAGTAGTCTTCAACAGGAAGGACGTTGTAACAGATGATTCTATATTAATGTTAGTGTGAGCGTAACGCTCACACTAACATGGTGGCTCAGGGGCTAGGATGCTGAGCTTGTCAATCGAAAGGTCGGCAGTTCAGCGGTTCGAATCCCTAGTGCTGCCGTGTAATGGGATGAGCTCCTGTTACTTGTCACAGCTTCTGCCAACCTAGCAGTTTCGAAAGCACGTAAAAATGCAAGTAGAAAAAATTAGGGACCACCTTTGGTGGGAAGGTAACAGCGTTCCGTGCGCCTTTGTCGTTGAGTCATGCCGGCCACATGACCACGGAGACGTCTTTGGACAGCGCTGGCTCTTCCACTTTGAAACGGAGATGAGCACCGCCCCCTAGAGTCGGGAACGACTAGCACATATGTGCGAGGGGAACCTTTACTTTTAACTTTAATGCCAAGCATCATGGGGGGGATTCTACCAAGAATTATTCAATGGCAAAAATCCCCAAAAATAATAAATACTTTTACACTCATAGAAAAATGAACGCAAGCAATTTGATTATCTTGCATGCGGCAGTTCCTGTTTTTCCTTTGCAATATCTTTGGCGTACAAGTCACCATTTTCTTCTTTCCGTCATCCCCATTAGACAAATAGGTACCAAGAGTTTTCTTTGCGAAAGAACAAAAGGCAAGTAAATAATCTGGAGTTTCAAAATAGCGCTTGGCATCTCTCTGGAAAATTATAAGGACGCAGCATCGTTTTATCATGCTTGGATCAGTGATTTAGACATTCCAAATCATTTCCAAATGAATGATTCAAAATAGATTTTTTTTGCACACTACCATAGGCTTCCTTGAGGCTAGTTCTCGGTTTTCTAATTTTCTTAGGAAAGAAGGTTGATTATTGCGTAAATAGGACAATTTGTCAATTTCTTAGAAATCTCTCTCTTCTTTCTTTCAAGCCAACTGCACTGAGCCTCAGGATAAATTTAGTTCGTAGGATCCAATCTGAGTCGGTCACCGGGGCCAGAGGTTTCCTCTTCTGAGCTTTTGGTCTCATGCTGGAGCCCATCCTCTCTAGCAGACTGTGTGTTGTTCTGTATGTGATATTTATATGGTGCCTGTTGTATTTAGTTTTTTAGATGCTGACTGAGGTGTGTTGATGGCTGATTATTAAGTCATCGGCTATTGTTTGCTTGTGCTGCCCAGCCCTTGACTTTTAAGTACTTGATAAACTGGGGGTAAATCAGCATTCCTGTGGACTCATGAGGGACCCATTTCCCAGTCTTCAATCACTTCCCTGGCTGTTTTTGTGCCTGCTCATCCAACAATCTTAGTAGCTTCCAAATTGAATGCATGTCCTTGTTCATTACGGTGTGAGGCTACCAATGAGTTTGGGTCTCCTCGTCTGACCACTCACTCGTGTTCATGCAAGCTGGTGGTTAGCTTCCTCCCCATTATTCCTTCATAGTCACAGTCAAATATAGTTTGATAGCTCTTGGGTTCTGGAGGCCCACAAATGATGTACACCTAAGATTCTTCCAATAAGAGGTCCTACCATTATAGCAATAGCAATAGCACTTAGACTTATATACTGCTTCATAATGCTTTACAGCCCTCTCTAAGCTGTTTACAGAGTCAGCATATTTGCCCCCAACAACCTGGGTCCTCATTTTACCCATCTCGGAAGGATGGAAGGCTGAGTCAACTTTGAGTCTGGTGAGATTTGAACTGCCAAACTGCTGGCAGCCAGTGATCAGCAGAAGTAGTCTGCAGTACTGCACTCTAACCACTGCACCACCACAGCTCCTATATTATATAACCAATCCACCATTATTTTTTTACCATAAAGAATTGTCTTCTCTAAAGAAACAGATCATTAGAAGAAGAGGTGGTGGGGAAAAATGGGAGAGTTTCAATAAATGGAAGATCTCATTTTCTGGAGCCTTTGTTAAGATTTCATAAATTAAGCAGGGTGACAATTTCGGAACACTTTTTCATATTAAACAGTACAATTTCTCAACAGGATGGCACATGTAAGAGATAGATGGTAGATCAATGTTCTTTTTATGTGGCTATTTCTATTTTCAGGGACTTTGTTTTAACTGAAGGAAATATTTTCAAAATGCTACCCTAACTTCCAAAGTACCAATAAAAGGGAATATTTGTATAGTCTTATATTTTTTTGAACCCTGAAATAAGCGCTTGGCCTTATTGCCATGCGCTCAAAAGCCCGATTGGGCTTATTATCAGGGAATGTCTTATTTTGGGGGAAACAGGGTACATTGGCTGACCTTGTTAGAAAGCCCTATTCCAGTTCATGAATATTTTGACACTAACTATGGTGAAGTCTGTCCACCTGTTTTGCAATTATGGAGTCTCAGATTTCCAGACTGTTGTGCATTGTATTATAATGTTGTTCATCTATGAATTCACACTTTATATCTCCCTGGGTATATATGAGGATGTAGCTTGTATTTTTACAAGTTACAGGTTGGTAAGCAATCCTGGTGAGCCATACAAATCCAACTTGTCAGAACTGGTTTGTGCAAGGAACCACCAAAACCAGGAGTTCAAATTCTTTATCAGGGGTCTTCTGAGGATTGGATAATCTACATCAGGAGTGTCCAAACTTGGCAACTTTAAGACTTGTGGACTTCAATTCCCATAATTCCCCAACCAGCAATGGGAATTGTGGGAACTGGAACCCACAAGTCTTAAAGCTGCCAAGACTGGATACTCTGATCTACATCATAATCTTAATAAGTACATATGATTGTTCCTCACTCCTTCTTTCTCTCTCTCTTCCTCCATTTACTGAAGAACTGTTTAAATGATTAAGGCAGGGGTCAGCAACCTTAAACACTCAAAGAGCCACAGAGGTCCTAACCAGAAGCCCCCTGTTCAATTCTGGAGCCGACTGGAAGTCCAGTTCCCCCACCATAGAGTTTCCTACTAGCTCGGCATCCTTTTTCCTCTACCTGTCCTAACCAAAAGCCCTATCAATTGTGGAGCTGATTAGAAAATCTGCCCCTTGCCATAGAATCTCCTCAGGGGTGGGATTCAAGTAATTTAACAAACGGTTCTCTGCCCTAATGATTTCTTCCAACAACCAGTTTGCTAAACTGTTCAGAAAGTTAACAACCGGTTCTCCCAAAGTGGTGCGAACTGGCTGAATCCCACCACTGAATCTCCTCCTGGCATGCCATGCTTCTCCCCACACCCAAACTAGAAGCTGGTCTCAAAATTGTGATGCCGACTGACCAGCGACAGGGAGCCTCAGCAGAGGGATGAAAGAGCCACATACGGCTCCAGAGCTGGGGGGTTGCCGACCCCTGGACTAAGGCAACCACATTCATTTTGCTGATGAAGAGGAAGAATTGATTCCTACTAGCAAAAGCAACAGAGATGAAAAGGCCTGTCCAAAAATGTGAGATCCCATAACTCCTCTCTGCTAGAAAAACATGAACCTCATTCACCCTAATTTCTTCCTTTGCACTGTCAGTAGCTCTATTCCACCCAGATGAAATCCAGCAGACGGTTTAGGAAACTAAACAGATGGCTTTGATGTGAAACAACCAGACAGTCCAGTCCCTCTTCCCTTCCATTCTTTCTTCTCATTTGCCAGATAATTCTAATACATGTTAATTCCCCCGATGCCCATTTCAAGAAAGAAAACAGGAGTGAGATGGTTGAAAACATCCATTTATCCTCTGGATAAATAGTATGAGAAAGCCAAAAGGACAACATGTATCTAGGGCAGGGGTACATAATATTTTTGGCCCAAATTTGGCTTTTGAGTAGCCCTCCCTGAAAAATAGGTGAGACCAGGACCAGAACTAAGTTTGATTTAAGTTTATGGCATATTACAAATAAGTTAAATCAAAAGCTAATAAGTTAATTAATCAAAATAGTAAATTTAATTCTAACTTTTTTTCAGACCTAGAGGACAGAGTAGAAAGGTTTATTAACCATTTGCAGATGACACAAAGTCTGGGAATTATCTAATATTATAGAGAAATACAAAATGAGGATATCTGAGCTACTAGAGTAGCTAGAAATCCTCATATCTGCTTTTAAAACATTATCTGTGATAGGGTTTATTCCAGCATTACTGCAATGGTCTGCAAATCAACATAATGACATTTTTTTAAAACCTTTAAACTTACTTACTTTCTTTATCAATGCCTAGTCCAGCCAATTATGGATCCTCCAAAGAAGATAAAATAGTAATAGCACTTAGACTTTTATATATCACTCCATAGAATATAAGCAATCAGCATATTGACCCCAACAATCTGGGTTCTCATTTTGCTAACCTTGGAAAATGGAAGGCTGAGTCAACCTTGTGCTGGTCAGAATCGAACTCCTGGCAGTGAACAAAGTCACCCTGCAATACTGCATTCTAACCACTGCGCCACCATGGCTCTTAGCAATAGAGAAGAATGGAATGGAATGGAATGGAATGGAATGGAATGGAATGGAATGGAATGGAAGAGTTGAGTCAAGTTGAGTCGAGTCAAGTCGAGTCGAGTTGTTGTGGTCTGCCAGCAGCCTGCAGACTTGGCAGCAGAGTCAGATAGTGATGAGGCTGAGGGAGAACATGGGCCAGTCCTGGAAGCTGGGGAAGGCCCGGATGAGGGCTCTGCGTCGGAGGCAGATATGGAGCCAAGGCCATTGGGGAGTGAGGTGCGGATTCCAGAGCCTCCAGAGGCTGATAGTAGTGAGGCAGAGGAACAGGAGGAGCCTGTTCCTAATGCACGCATGAGAAGAGCTGCAAGAAGGCAAGAGCAGCTAAAGCAAAGAGGACGACTCGGGAGTAGGGCCAAGAGATGATTGGCCCCTCCCATAAGGCTTAAAAGACCAGCAACGGCATTTGGGCTCTTTGTCGGAAAACAACATTGATAGCCTTCTCCTTGTCTTGCTGCATTTATTTCTTGTTGGAGTCTTCTGCTTTTGAACTTTTGCCAAGAAAAGCCTTTGGCAGTTTGCCTAATGAGACCAAGGTCGGTGGTAAGACTGAAGAATTGTGTTATGAAGAATTTGCTTTGGTTTAGTTTGGACGACACTGAGAATGAGTTAATTCTCAGCTATTCTAATAAAGTCTGTTTGTTTTTGAACTGACTGCATCTATTACTACCTACGGGCCTGGGTCAGAGTAGAGCAGAGCAGAACAGAGAAGAACAGAACAGAACAGAACACAACATCCATTGGAATATACCTTACAACAGGGGTCTCCAACCTTGGTCACTTTAAGACTTGTGGACTTCAATTCCCAGAGTTCCTCAGCCAGCAAAGCAGGCTGAGGAATTCTGGGAGTTTAAAGTACGATGTGTGCTTGGGCAATTTGAGGCTTATAGTAACGTCACTTGAATTCTTTGAGTCTAAAACATAAATAAACATGAAGAGTACTCCAAATTTGAACGAAGAAATATGCTTTAGTATTCGAAAGCTCAGACCCACCTTTTGAAGTTATGAAGGATTTTGGAGAAGGCCACATTCTTCTGTTTCATTGTTGATCTCATCCACTCTCAGCAGGGTTCATGGGAGCACTAGGAAAACAACCGCAGCCTTTCACAGAATCCTAGGCCAAAGCTTCACAATATCTCTGTGTCCGTCGGTTGCTGAGTTTGTGCATTCCGGCAAGGAAGAGATGGGATTAAAGGCCTTTCTTTATTATCTGTGCAGATGTTGGAGGAAGTCAAAGGGAACCAAACCAGAAGTCATTGTGTATATGTTGGGGGAAAGGAATACCATGAACAAGGCTACAAGAGCAGGTGGCTCACACATACACACACACACACACACACACACACACACACACACACACACCCCAGTTTTTAGAAACAAGTTAGTTAATAAGAGGGCTGTGAAAATATCTACAGACCCCTCACATTCTGGACATAAATTGTTTCAACTCCTACCCTCAAAACGACGCTATAGAGCACTGCACACCAGAACAACTAGACACAAGGACAGTTTTTTCCTGAATGCCATCACTCTGCTAAACAACTAATTCCCACAACATTGCCAAATTAACTACTAAGACTGTATTACTATTCTTCTCATCCTTACTAGTACCTGTCTTTTCCTACTTAGGGCTATATCCATGTTGCTTGTATCTTTACAACATATATTGCTTTTCATAATAACAGAGTTGGAAGGGACCTTTGAGGTCTTCTAGTCCAGCCCCCTACCCAGGCAGGAAACCCTACACCACTTCAGACAAATGGTTATCCAACATTTTTTAAAAAATTTCCAGTGTTGGAGCATTTACAACTTCTGCAGGCAAGTTGTTCCACTTATTAATTGTTCGAACTGTCAGGAAATTTCTCCTTAGTTCTAAGTTGCTTCTCTGCTTGATGAGTTTCCATCCATTGCTTCTTGTTCTACCCTCAGGTGCTACCCGAATAGGTGCGAACTGGCTGAATCCCACCACTGGGTAAATCCTTCCATTCCCCACTATCCTGTCAGAGCTGAAGAAGCTTCTTGGATGAGAAGCGAAACATCTTCAAAGGAAAAGAATAAGAAAGTCCAGTTGGCTCCTGAAAAAAGCGCCTTTGGGACAACCATGACCTCGATGATTGAGAATCTCTACAGACCTCAAAGACAATCTATACTTAGCATCTCCTTCCTTCTCCTGATGGTTCCCAAGTTACCCAGTAAAATTTCAGATCTGAGAGTGGATTGGAACAGATTTCCCTCCTCTAACCTTGCATTAACCGTTATCCCCCGCTGAGGAAACTGAAAATATTTTATTTGAGGCAGGTATCAGATGGAAACTATTATTAGATTTAAGAAAATGTAAGCCCTCATTAAATCATACGATACGTTTCAGATCAAGGTTTTGGCCCCCAGAAAATGTATACATGAAGACATATGTTTGGATTAAGATTTTTGCATGTTTTGGGTTTAGTTATACTCACACTGATCAAAAATTTCGTGTTTTTTCCCCCCTGTAGATACAATAACTGATTCTGTTCTGCCTTCTTTGGTCTGAAATAGCACCGTACTTGCATTTTGCTATTTATCCTTTCCATCTACAAAATTTATTCAGTGGCTTCCAGGTATTTGCTTTTGGGGTTTTTTTGTTGTAATTTTGTGGTTTCAGTATTGGTTTTGCTTGTGTGTGTGTGTGTGTTTTTGCCTTGTTAATGGTTCCGAAGAGGAAACCTGAGAGAATTCATAAACATGGTGCTTGCTTTGGCAGCAAAGATCCTACTTTTTAAACAATCTCTCAGCATGTGTTTATTTATTTATTTATTTATTTATTCGATTTCTATACCGCCCTTCTCCCGAAGGACTCAGGGTGGTTTACAGCCAAGATAAAACAACATGGACATAAACAAAAATTAAAACATATTAAAAAACTAATTCTAAGATTGGCCAAATAAGTTAAAACTATCCTAAAAACCTTCATAAAATCCCCATTAAAGTTTAGTTTGTGTGTGTTTGTGAGTGAGTGAGTGACCATGTTTGTAAAAAGGAAATATTTAAAGATTCCAGAATTTATCTAGAAAAGAGCCCACCAAGTCACACCCACAGAACCGGTAGTAAAAAAAAATTGAATTTCTCCACTGAGACACTTGGTAAACAGCAGACCTTGAATGTTCCTATTATTTGGGGAAAAAAGAGAATGTACAATGGAACATTTTCCTGGGCTTCAAGATCACTGAAAATGGGGACTGCAGCCAAGAAATTAAAAGATGCTTGCTCCTGGGGAGGAAAGCTATGGCAAATCTAGACACCGTACTACAAAGAAGAGACATCACCCTGCCAACAAAAGTGTCTATAGTCAAGGCTACAGTCTATAGTCAAGGCTATACAGTTGCAATGTATGGCTGTGAAAGCTGGACCATAAGAAAGGTTGAGTGCCAAAGAATTGAGGCCTTTTGAACTCTGGTGCTGGAGAAGACTCCTGCGAGTCCCTTGGACTGCAAGGTGATCAAACGGGTCAGTCCAAGAGGAGATCAACCCTGACTGCTCTTTAGAAGGCCAGATCCTGAAGATGAAACTCAAATACTTTGGCCACCTAATGAGAAGAAAGGACTCACTGGAGAAGAGCCTAATGCTGGGAACGATGGAGGGCAAAAGAAGAATGGGACGGCAGAGAATGAGGTAGCTGGATGGAGTCACTGAAGCAGTCAGTGTGATCTTAAATGGATTCCAGAGGATGGTAGAGGACAGGAAGGCCTGGAGGAACATTGTCCATGGGGTCGTGATGGGTCGGACACAACTTTGCAACTAACAACAACAACAATGGAACATATCAGCCATCTGTAGAGGTCAGTAGAGGGGGAGTGCATAAGTGCACTAACATGCCTATCGTCCCTGTCATTATGCTCTTATTCTTTTATCCTTGTTCTCATTTTTGCTTGACATATGCTAATAAATAAATAAATCTATGATAAGAAACACCCTATTCTAGTGGCCTCATGGTGGATTATTCCTCACAACCACAACAACGATGTCTCCTTTGTCTTGTGACTTGTGGTTAGCAGCTTGAACGGCATGACTTCTAACTTGATCAGATGTAGATGGTGGGTCACCACGAGGGGGGGTGGGGGCATGCTGGGAATGGTGGTGTTCCTTCTCGAGTCAAGAGTCATTAGCAGGATCCCTTGGGGGCAAAAGTTTCCATTGTGTGCTGGTTGTGTAGAGCATGAATGCAAAATAACTCTCTCTGTTCCTAACACAGTGGGCTATTATATCATCCCAAGGGCTTCAGAGGCAGAAGGACATTTGTCTTGAAGGGAGCATAATGAAAGTTAATTTTGACGGGACTAAATGGTCTCCAGTCTGACCTTCTGCAATAGTGACAGTCAGATGCTCAAGAAGCTTATTTAGTTGGCAGCATTTTGAGCATATCCTTGGTTTAGGTTGAGGGGAGGGGAAGAAAGGTGAGGCGACGGGAGGGAAGGGGAGAGGAGAGGAGAGGAGAGGAGGGACAGGAAGGGAAGGGGAGTGGAGAGGAGAGGAGAGGAGAGGAGGGAAGGGAAGGGAAGGGGAGAGAGAGGAGAGGAGGGGATTGGAGAAGAGGGAAGGGAAGTGGAGAGGAGAGGAGAGGAGAGGAGAGAGGAAGGAAGGGAAGGAAGGAAGGGAAGTGGAGAGGAGAGAGAGGAGGGAAGGAAGGAAGGGAGAGAGAGGAGAGGAGGATTGGAGAAGAGGGAAGGAAGTGGAGAGGAGAGGAGAGGAGAGGAGAGAGGAAGGAAGGGAAGGAAGGGAAGGGAAGGGAAGTGGAGAGGAGAGGAGAGGAGGGAAGGGAAGGGAAGGGGAGAGAGAGGAGAGGAGGGGATTGGAGAAGAGGGAAGGGAAGGGGAGAGGAGAGGAGAGGAGAGGAGAGGAGGGAAGGGAAGGGAAGGGAAGGGGAGAGGAGAGGAGAGGAGAGGAGAGGAGAGGAGAGGAGAGGAGAGGAGAGAAGGGAAGGGAAGGGAAGGGAAGAGGAGAGGAGAGGAGAGAGAGAGGAGAGAAAGGAAGGAAGGGAAGGGAAGTGGAGAGGAGAGGAGAGGAGGGAAGGGAAGAGAAGAGAAGGGAAGGGAAGGAGAGGGGAGAGGAGGGAAGGGAAGGGGAGAGGAGAGGAGAAAAGGGAAGGGGAGGGGAGGGGAGGAGAGGAGAGGAGAGGAGAGGGGAGAGGAGAGAAGGGGATGGGAGGGGAGAGGAAAGGAGGGGAGGGGAAGGAAGGGGGAAAGAGGAGAGGAGAAGAGGAAAGGGAAGGGAAGGGAAGGGAAGGGAAGGGAAGAAACCAGCTTTTTAGGTTCCCAAAGCTGAATCGAGAATGATCTAAGCAGTTCTGACCATTGTTAGATTTATTCTGGTGTCGTATCATTTTGAAGATAGGGCATATTTATGTCCTAATGGTTTAGCTTACTCAAGAACTACTAGGAAATCAGTTCCACTTTTTGATCAATAGCTGAGCATAAAGGGATTGCCATTCAGTCAATGCTCAAAAGACAGATGTCCACAGGATTGATCAAAAATATCCAGATGGGGACCACAATGATACAATCAAAGTTCTATCTCTCAGATATTGGTCAGCCTTATCTTATCCATCACATTCACCTTGAAAAAAGTATATTTCTCTTCTTCATTAAAATCTTTCCAAGGTATTTCATCATAAAAACTAACTTCCACTGCCTTCTAAATTTACATGAAAGCAGCGTTGATTCTATTCCACTTTTCTTAGGTACCATTCCAATAACAGATGGCAGGGGGCTTATTATTCTCCAATAAGGAGCCTAGTTTATATATTGAAGCAAAAGTTAATATAAATTTGCTTTGGGGGGGCACAAATCACAATATTTGTACACCTTGAGGTGGAATTTCTCCAGAAACTCTCCAGGGCCACATAAAATGCCAACAAATATGTCAGCATAATTTCACTCAAGCTCCAAAATGGGTTTATAGTGGTCCGTTGAGTTTGGAGTGAAACGATGAAAAAATATATAAGTATCTGGCAAAATTCGGAAGATGTTCTCTTAGAAAACATGCCTCGAAGTTGATAAAGCATTTCATTCTCCTCAAAGCTTGCTAGGGAACAAGCTGTGATGAATTCACCCTTGGATGAAAAGATGGTCCCACCTGCCTTGAAGGATGAGATGGTCCTTCAAGAAGTTTCCTCTTCAAGCAGCGTTCACCGGACCCAACCGCGCCAGGCCATCTCTGATCGGCTTCCAACTTTCTTCTAAACAAACCGACTAGCTAAATCCTTTCTCATTCTTCAAACAATGTGCGTTGACTTTCACTCTAAGTAGCGAGTGATTTTGAAGATAATGTGGGCAAATTAGTAACAGATTAAATTCCTTTTCCTGGAAGGGACATAAAATTCCAATCCGTTACGTCTGTCAAGATCTTTTCCTTTCACGCTGGGTAATTTCAGACAGAAATAACATTTGCCAAACTTCGTGCACCTTTTAATTCCTTCAAATGTGGACAAGGGCAATCTAAATCTCTAATCCAGCTGTCATATCGTCGTCCAAATGTGATTTTTTTTTTCACAGCCGAGTTCCCCTCCGTCCCCCGCCTCCTTTTGCTTCTGCAGCTGTGCGCAAAAGTAGCGAGGACGATTCCCACACCAAGCGCGAACTGTATCAAATGAATATTTGCCGTGATAATGGAGGGCCGGCAAAAAATAAAATTAAAAATAAATTAATTTAAAAATGGGCTTTATTTTCTGTTCTCCAAAGGCTGGGAACAACGATCCGATGCCAAAAGAAAGGAAAAAGGATTTAAATAGAGGAGGATCATTTAAAAAAAACAAAAATAACAACCGCCATCAAATAATGCTGCACGCTCTGTATCAAACATTCACTCCCTGGCATGATTTATGGTTGTTTATATAAGGGTGATATTATTTGTTAGAAGGATGATGGGTTTTTTTTAAAAAAAATAGTGCATTAGGACTGCTCATTTGGGGTTTATGAGCGTGTGGGATCCTTGCATGCAGAAGTAAAGAGGCCTGGAAGGCAAATCACCAAAGAACAAAAGGCATGTCTATGTAGAAAAAGGTCCCCTTTGTGCCAAGGGTGGGAAGTCCCCCTCCCCAGCTTAAAATTCTCTGTATTCTTCATATTAAGAGAGGCAGGATAGAATATTTTCCCAAAGGAGGAATGGAGAGACGTGTTCTTAAAGGCAGAAAGCAACCCCAGTTCTTTCTTAATAGCCTCAAGCAGAAACTTCAAGTTGTTAGAGATGGAGATTTTGTATCCCTTCAGGAAGTTTGGGCCAATCTACTCATCAACAAAACTCACAGAAGGTTGGAGCGGATGGGATTAAAATCTACATTTCCCCCACCCAAATTCTAAGGGCAGGACATGACCTTTGGGACCATTGGTGGGCTACTACCAGTTTGCTCCAGTTTGGGCGAATTGTTAGCAGCAGCAGCGGCAGGCTCCGCCCTCCCACCCGGAGGCTTCTGCGCATACACGCGAAGCACGCACACATGCGCATGAGCACGCACGCATCCACAAGCAAACCGGTAGTGACGGATTTTGAAACCCGCTCCTGTTTAGGACCTAATAGGATTAACCCACCACCATTAGAATAGCATAAGGCACAAGGCTGACTAGATAGTACAATCCCCTGGAGCATCTCATTAAGAACCCTATAAAGATCCATCCACTCACTCAGCCATTTGGTCGGCCAGCCCAAAAACATTTGCTGCTGGCACTGAAGCTTCTGATAACCAAATAAACCTTCTTTCCATGCAGTCAGCCTCCATTTTATTTCCAGCTCCTTTCTCCTGGCTTGGAAATGGACTAGATTCCTACTGTTAACTTTGCACAGCAGAGAGATAGATCTCCAAGTTTAAATAGACTCTTGCTCACCCATGGCAAACAAAAAACGCCCCCTAGCTTAAAAGCTACCTCGCCAGAAACCCAGATTGGTTATTTTAAGGGGAAAAAAATATTCTGAAGAAAAAATCAGTTGTCTTTAGAGACAGAAAAGCACAAACTGTACTGTACTTCAAGGCCTGGGAACATTGCAATAAAGAAGTACGTTCTCATAACCTTGTTTCTTTAATAGGAACGTTGTCAAAACTTTCTAAATGAATGAGTGGAAATAAAGAATTAATGGGTCTTAATTAGCAAAGTGCTAGATAACTATTAAAGTCAGAAAAGTGGATCAAGTTATAGGAGGAAGGAGTAATACCTAGAATCAGAGTTAGGGTAGGATTCTTCAGAACCTGTAGAATTGGTGATAATTGGTGCTATGTGCTCCTCATTTCAAGAGCTGGTAAGCAGCACGCAGGCGACAATATTCTGGACCAGTTATACAAACTCTTGTATATCCTGTCTTTAAAAAAATTGGAAGAATTGGAAGAAGAAGTAGTGAAAGGATGTATGATCGCATGGGGTCAAAATATTGGACATAATATAAATTTATCAGATTGGGAGAAAATATGGAACAGAAATTATAAACTAACCAAATCAGCAGCATACAAAGAAAATGCATATAAAATGTTCTATAGGTGGCACCTGCCCCCTTCGAGATTAGCAAAAATGTATCCCAAAATGTCTCCCATATGCTGGAAATGTAAAAATAAAGAGGGAACATATTACCATATGTGGTGGTCTTGCCCCGAAGCACGTAAATATTGGTTAAAAATTAAAAAGTGGCTACAAGAAATCACGAATGAACAATTGGATCTAGAACCCGGACTTTTTTTATTGGGGATCTTTAAAAAAAAATACGTGAAGAGTATAAAATATTTAATACTACATATATTAACTGCTGCTAGGATGGCCTTCGCTCAATGTTGGAAACAGCCATGTGTGCCCACAGAGAGACTTATTGTACAAAAGATTATGAATTGCGCAGAAATGGACAAACTAACTTTGAGTCTGAAGGATAAGGAGACATCAGTATTTTATGGTATATGGGAACGGTGGTATGGATGGATGGAAAGGAGATAGGAATATTTAGTTACTAAACATAATCAATAGATAAAATAAGAACACAAATATGTATAATTTAATGTTTGTCATTATTGCATGGATTATTATTAGATGAAAAACACCACAAATAAGCTGTTAAATGATATAAGCCTTTTTTTCCCTTTTTTAATGCTTTTAATGTAAAAAAGTTCAATAAAGTATATATACCAAAAAAAAAAAAAATTCCAAGTAGGGAATGAAATTTCTGTTTAATGCTACTACACTCAGACAAGGACTCCAAAATAGCCTCTCAAGTCGCCCAGTTCTATGCTGCTATTTGTATGATACTCAGTACCATTATGTAGCAATAGCACTGAGACTTGGATACTGCTTCATAGTGCTTTGCATCCTTCTCTAAGCCAGGGGTTTCCAACCTTGGTCCCTTTAAGACTTGTGGACTTCAACTCACAGAGTCCCTCAACCAGCAAAGCTGGCTGAGGAACTCTGGGAGTTGAAGTCCACAAGTCTTAAAGGGACCAAGGTTGGAGACCCTTGCTCTAAGTTCCTTGCTCTAAGTCTTAAAGGGACCAAGGTTGGAGACCCTTGCTTTACAGAGTCAAAATATATTTGCCCCCAACAATCCGGCTCCTCCTTTTACTGACTTTGAATGGATGGAAAGCTGCGTCAAAACTTGACCCAGTCAGGATCGAAGGAATCGAACTCCTGGCAGTGAGCAGAGTTAGCCTGCAATACTTTGTTGCTATTTGTACGATACTCAGTTCCCATTATGTAGGATGCGAACTTCTTATAATAGTATTTTGTTTCGATTTATTTCAGTAACTATGTTCTTAATTATTTATAGACTCCATTATGCTTAATGTTTTTCTCTTATGCACACACACACATGAGAGAGAGGGAGGGTGGGAGGGAGGGACAGAAAATGAGAGGGAGGGAGAGGGAGAGAGAGAGAGAGAGAAACTGACTTCTTTTATTCAGTATTTTGTCTGCCCTTAGAGCTATAATAAATTTGAATTGCAAAATCTGATCAGTGCACTGTTGTGGTCCAATTGGGTAGTAATGATTGAGATCTTTCCAGTTAGTTGGAAGATGGGTGGCCACATAAATATTTTAAATAAATGCATAAACATACATAGCAACAAGGGCATAATTATATTATTTAGGAATGAGTAACGATAGCTAGGGAGGCATAATCAGAGTCTACTAGACATAAATAATATTTTGAAGATAAAGAAACAATAGATATGTTCCCATTTCCTAGGATTTGTGGAGCAGTGCTCGTGATAGAAAAATAAATAACTCTATTTCTTCTGCTAGTTCCTAAATAAATTGATTACCAACCATATTTATGCATATATCTGCTTAGAAGAAGAGGCTTTCTTAGAGCAGGGGTCTCCAACCTCAGGTCCATGGATTGTGGCAGGCTGCAGCATGCCAGAAATGGGGCCCCACAAACAATACCTTATACCACCAGAAAATCCCAAAATCCTGGGATTAGAAAACTTAGAACTCCGCCGACTCCGACAAGACCTGTGTTTGACGCACAGAATCATCTATTGCAATGTCCTTCCTGTTAAAGACTACTTCAGCTTCAATCTCAATAATACAAGAGCAAACAATAGATTCAAACTTAATGTTAACCGCTTCACTCTTGATTGCAGAAAATATGACATCTGTAACAGAGTTGTCAACGCTTGGAACACACTACCTGACTCTGTGGTCTCTTCTCAAACTCCCAAAAACTTCAACCCAAAACTGTCTACTATTGACCTCACTCCATTCCTAAGAGGACTATAAGGGGCGTGCATAAGAGCACAAAAGTGCCTACCGTTCCTGTCCTATTGTTCCCTTTCATTATATCAAATTAATATAGTTCTTCCATACTTTTGCTTATATATATGTTTATATAATGTATTGTTTTATGTTGATGTGTGTATACTGTTGTGACAAAAAAAAAAAAGGGAAGTGGGATGCAGGAAGCATGCAAAATCACGCCCCCTCTGGCCTGCAGAAAAACCAGAACCAGTCCCTGGTACCCACAAGGTTGGGATCTGCTGGTTTAGAGGGGGGAAATTACATGTTTGTTTTTTTCAAGAGATGGACATAATGAAATTAAACCTATGAGATTTAAGAGCCTTTAGTTCAACTTTGGACCATGGCCAAGGCATGTTACTCAAGAATGGTTCGTATAAATGGGGAAAGTATATTTACCCAAAGTCCCATAAGATCTTATTCAAAACATAAAAATGGGCTTAAATGGGAAATTATACCTGAGAGAGCGTGACTGGAAGATCAATCAAGAGAAATCTGTATAGATAAGAATCCAGAATCTAGGTGAGAGGAGGGTCAATCACTGCACCACTCTACCCTATATGCATCATTTCAAAATCCTTCCGTCAAAGTTCATATTCAAATTATTTGTTTGCTTGTTTTTAGCAATTCATACCTTGTTGACATTCTATGGATGCAGTTTAACTTTGGAGAAGCAGAATAGAGAAAGAATGGATACCTTTGAACTTTGTCAAAGATTGTTCATAGCAATAGAACTTAGACTTATATACCGCTTCATAGTGCTTTTACAGCCCTCTCTAAGCAGTTTACAGAATCAGCCTCTTGCCCCCAACAATCTGGGTCCTCATTTTTACCGACCTCGGAAGGATGGAAGGCTGAGTCAACCTTGAGCCGGTGAGATTTGAACTGCCGAACCGCAGCTAGCAGTCAGCTGAAGTAGCCTGCAGTGCTGCACTCCAACCACTGTGTCACCTTGGCTCTTTAAGAATCATTATCCTCTCAGGGTTCCAAGTAACAGATCCATTGCAAGCAAAAATTCCGAGGCAGGTGGATTCATCAAAGAATAGCTTTATTGGAAATATCATATTGGCACATATCTGGTGAAAACCGACTCTGAAAGTTCCCGCGGTTTTCACCCAATTTATAGTGAAAGTTTTTCCCTCAATCCCAAACAATCAATCATAAGGTCCCAATCAAGGCAGCATCCGCTGGTCTGGTGACATCACCCCTCTGTCCTCCGGCCAGGTGTGAGAACGTCCTTGGTTCCCAAGAGAAAGTATTTTGTTTTGACTACACAGCCCCAGCTATTTCTAATCCCCTCCTCTCTATCCCTCAATTCCTGTGTAGCAGCACTGAAGCTCCAAGATGGCTTTGGCCAGGCTAAAGTCAGGGTTGACATATCCATCTTGCTGCTGGTCATCCACTTCCTCTTTCATTCCTATTTTCCAACATTATGGACCTCTCAAGGGAGTCAAGTCAGAAAAAGTCAGAAAAGGAACCACATGGAATGCTGAAGAAATCAGTCCCGAGTGAGAACTCTGGATTGATTGGTTCTGCATTCCACGTGGCCCAGTCTAAAAGCATCATATTGTGAGGGGGGGAACACATTAGTTTTACAAACTAAAATGGTGGAAGTCGTTCTTTACAAGCTAGAAGCAGGAGTGTCCAACACTGGTGCCTTTAAGACTTGTGGACTTCAACTCCCAAGAATTCTGCATGGTTGGCTGGGCATTTCTGGGAGTTGAAGTCCACAAGTCTCAACAGGCCAAAGTTAGACACCCTTGAGCAGGGGTGAAATTCAGCAGGTTCTGGAGAACCGGTATTGGAAATTTGGAGTAGTTCAGAGAACCAGCAAATACCACCTCTGGCTGGCCCAAGAGTGGGATGGGAATGGAGATTTTGCAGGATCCTTCCCCTGGAGTGGGGTGGGAATGGAGATTTTGCAGGATCCTTCCCCTGGAGTTGGGAGAGAATGGGGATTTTGTAGAATCCTTCCCCTGGAATGGGGAGGGAATGGAGATTTTGCAGTATCCTTCCCCTGGAGTGAGGAGGGAATGGGGATTTTGCAGAATCCTTTCCCTGGAATGGGGAGGGAATGGAGATTTTGCAGTACCCTTCCCCTGGAGTGGGGTGGGAATGGAGAGTTTGCAGTATTCTTCCCCTGCCATGCTCACCAAGCCACGCCCACCAAGCCACAACCACAGAACCAGGTAGTAAAAAAAATTGAATTCCAACACCGTCCTTGAGCCAGAGTGTCCCAAAGGAGTGGCCAGACTACTCTATATTGAATAGTAAAGGACATAGTGTAGGAGAATTTGGATTGGCAGGACTGTTTCGTCTGCTGGCTATGACTTTCCCATCGCTGATATCTGAAAATATGTCATCCAGTTCGGAAGGAAAGTGAATACAGTAATCTTTGGTGGCCACTGGATCACAGTGAAAGAAATTAGAGAACCTTCATACTCCTATGGAGGTTTCAGGATATCCCTTCTGTTCCTCTGCTTTACCCCAACTACTATTGAAACTAAGGAGTAGAAAAGGTGAGAGTTAAGACAAGAGCCTCTGGTGGCTCAACGGACTACGACAGTCTGTTATTAACACAGCTGCTTGCAATTACTGCAAGTTAAAGTCCCACCAGGCCCAAGGTTGACTCAGCCTTCCATCCTTTATAAGGTAGGTAAAATGAGGACCCAGATTGTTGGGGGCAATAAGTTGACTTTGTATATAATATACAAATGGATGAAGACTATTGCTTAACATAGTGTAAGCCTCCCTGAGTCTTCGGAGAAGGGCGGGATATAAATGCAAATAAAAAAAAGAGAGAGAGAGAGATTCAGTTCATTCTTAAATCAACTCAAGATCAGCTTTAATCTCCTGCAGTGGTAAGACATCCATTCAAATTCAGACTTAATGGACCAGCCTTATCTCTAGATGCCTTCTGGTCCCAAGTCATGTCTCCAAATTATCCCCGCTGCTGTTGTGCTAGCTGAAAAAGTATCTGCAGCTTGCATGTGGACTACCTTACATGCTAACATCTCAAGTCCAAACCAGTGGTGGGTTTCAATTTTTTTTTTACTACCGGTTCTGTGGATGTGGCTTGGTGGGCATGGCTTTTTTTTTTTTATTTGCACTTATACCCCGCCCTTTTCCGAAGACTCAGGGCGGCTTACACTGTGTTAAGCAATAGTCTTCATCCATTTGTATATTTTATACAAAGTCAACTTGGTTGGGTGTGGCAGGGGAAGGATACTGTATTCCATTCCCTCCCCAAATTCAGGGGAAGGTTACTGCAAAATCCCCATTTCCTCCCGATCAGGTGGGACTTGGGAGGCAGAGAATAGATGGGAATGGGCCCAGTCAGAATTTTTACTACCGGTTCTCTGAACTACTCAAAATTTCCACTACCGGTTCTCCGGAACTGGTCAGAACCTGCTAAAGCCTACCCCTGGTCAAAATTCTGCAGATATCTGAAGCAGACAAGAAATGGATGAGCTTTTGAGGGCAAGATGGGGGAAATGGCCATCTGAAGCATCTACCTTAATATATAAATTCACATCCCTTCTGATCATTGACTCCAAGGCTTATACAACCAATATCACCTACACTATAGGTAGAAGCCATCACTGAAGATGCCTACAAGTCCCAACAGAGTTCCATGATGTTCTATCATCATCACATTGTCTTGAAGGGCGATTCATCTTAGTAGAATGGGGAGGCTGATAACTTACTGATTAAAAAAATAAGTCCACCCTTCCTGATTCATTTGCTCCTTCTCATGTTGTATGACATTCCCTTTTCCAACACATGCATCAAAAGAGGGTTGAAACGTTAGCACAGAAAGCAGGTGATAAATCATGCAGAAATGGATTCAAAACCTTCCAGCGAATGGAAAACAGATGGCAAAATGGTTCTAATTAACTGTTTGATATGGCAGAGTGTCGTTTCCAATGTTGCAAAATTGGTTTGTCCCCCAGCCCTTCACCATAGCAACTAGGTTTGCTGGAAAGCAAGAATCCTTTCGTTGTAGAGACATAAAGTCACCCTTAACAATTCAGCAAAACCACATTGAATTGAGAGAGAGAGAGAGAGAGAGAGGGAGGGAGGGAGGGAGGGAGTGGGGAGGGAGGGAGGGAAGGAGGGAGAGAGGAGGGGAGGAGAAGGAATATTTTCATTGATTTGGAACTTCCTTTAAGTAAGAATTCTCTTTGCCATCTGGAAAACAAAACAAAATCAATCACTTTTCTGTCTTATTGATGCATCTCCTGGATTGTGGAGAGAGTGGGTTACAATAGTCCTGTGACAAACACTCCACCACTAAAATATGACTTGCACAGGAACAGCACAGGTTTCCTCAAGAATTGTTGGCAGGACATTCTATATTCTATTCAGTTTGAGACCAACGTATAGTATAGTTCCCCCATGGGTTGAAATAAATTTCTGGCTTGATTGATTATGATCATTTTCAACTCCTAGTCAGATAGATAGATGATAGGATAGATAGATGATAGATAGATAGATAGATAGATAGATAGATAGATAGATAGATAGATAGATAGATAGATAGATAGATAGGTAGGTAGGTAGGTAGGTAGGTAGGTAGGTAGGTAGCTAGATAGACAGACAGACAGACAGACAGACAGACAGACAGACAGAGATGGATAGACAGGTAGGCAGATAGATGATAGATAGATAGATAGATAGATAGATAGATAGATAGATAGATAGATAGATAGATAGATAGATAGATAGATAGACAGACAGAGATAGAGATGGATACACAGGTAGGCGGATAGACAGACAGACAGGAGGAGAGAGAGAGAGAGATGATAGACAGGTAGGCAGATAGATAGATAGATAGATAGATAGATAGATAGATAGATAGATAGATAGATAGATAGATAGATAGATAGATAGATAGATAGAGAGAGAGATAGAGATGGATAGACAGACAGTCAGACAGAGAGACAGACAGACAGACATGGATAGACAGGTAGGCAGATAGATGATAGATAGATAGATAGATAGATAGATAGATAGATAGATAGATAGATAGACAGACAGACAGACAGACAGACAGACAGACAGACAGACAGAGATAGAGATGGATAGACAGGTAGGCGGATAGACAGACAGACAGGAGGAGAGAGAGAGAGAGAGAGAGAGAGATGATAGATAGATAGATAGATAGATAGATAGATAGAGAGAGAGAGAGAGAGAGAGAGAGAGAGAGAGAGAGAGAGAGAGAGAGAGACAGACAGACAGACAGACAGACAGACAGACAGACAGACAGAGATGGATAGACAGGTAGGCGGATAGACAGACAAACAGACAGACATACACTTTTGATTCCTGAGAACTTCATCCTATGACTGAGATACAGTGAGTAGGCCAAGGTCATCAAACTAGAGACAGAATTCTATCTATCTAGAATTCGTCAGTTCCTTTCCTACAGTACTGTGGGAGGGAGTGTTTTTTCTGGAATGGAGGTTGGGTAGACCCTAACAATTATCACCACTCTATAATAAAAGGCTTCCCTAAAGCAGGTTGAGTAATCTAGAAATAAATTCAACCTAGAAATAAGGAGAAATTTCCTTAAAGTTGAAACAATTCATCAGTGGAATGGCTCACCTTCAGAAGTCATGGGTGCTCCATCATTGGAAGCTTTTAAGAAGCAGTTGGACAGCCATTTATTCAGAATGATAGAGGGTTGAAATAGAAGACCCCCAAGGTCCCTTCCAACGCCATGATTTTGTGGTTTAACACATTGCCTTTCAGATCTTGTCAACCTACAACTCTTAATCATCTCATCAGCAGGATCAGGATGAAGAAACAAGGAGTCATAGTTCAGTATCACCTGAGGAACCGCATCACCCTTAGTAAAATACATCATTATTCCACCTCCCCAAAATATATTGGTTAATTATAATGTGCAAGTGAGACCTATGTCCACGGGTGAAAGGGTGAAATCCAGCAGGTTGTGACAGGTTCCGGAGAACCCGTAGCGGAAATTTTGAGTAGTTTGGAGAACCGGCAAATATCACCTCTGGCTGGCCCCAGAGTGGGGAAGGAATGGAGATTTTGCAATATCCTTCCCCCAGGAGTGGGATGGGAATGGAGATTTTGCAGTATCCTTCCCCCAGGAGTGGGATGGGAATGGAGATTTTGCAGTATCCTTCCCCCAGGAGTGGGATGGGAATGGAGATTTTGCAGTATCCTTTTCCCTGGAGTGGGGTGGGAATGGAGATTTTGCAGTATCCTTCCCCCCCAGGAGTGGGGAAGGAATGGGGATTTTGCAGTATCCTTTCCCTGGAGTGGGGTGGGAATGGAGATTTTGCAGTATCCTTCCCCCAGGAGTGGGATGGAAATGGAGATTTTGCAGTATCCTTTCCCTGGAGTGGGGTGGGAATGGAGATTTTGCAGTATCCTTCCCCCAGGAGTGGGATGGAAATGGAGATTTTGCAGTATCCTTCCCCCCAGGAGTGGGGAAGGAATGGGGATTTTGCAGTATCCTTTCCCTGGAGTGGGGTGGGAATGGAGATTTTGCAGTATCCTTCCCCCCAGGAGTGGGGAAGGAATGGGGATTTTGCAGTATCCTTTCCCTGGAGTGGGGAGGGAATGGAGATTTTGCAGTATCCTTCCCCCAGGAGTGGGATGGGAATGGAGATTTTGCAGTATCCTTCCCCCAGGAGTGGGATGGGAATGGAGATTTGCAGTATCCTTCCCCCCAGGAGTGGGGTGGGAATGGAGATTTTGCAGTATCCTTCCCCTGGAGTGGGGTGGGAATGGAGATTTTGCAGTATCCTTCCCCCCCAGGAGTGGGGAAGGAATGGGGATTTGGCAGTATCCTTCCCCCAGGAGTGGGATGTGAATGGAGATTTTGCAGTATCCTTTCCCTGGAGTGGGGTGGGAATGGAGATTTTGCAGTATCCTTCCCCCCAGGAGTGGGGAAGGAATGGGGATTTTGCAGTATCCTTTCCCTGGAGTGGGGAGGGAATGGAGATTTTGCAGTATCCTTCCCCCAGGAGTGGGATGGGAATGGAGATTTGCAGTATCCTTCCCCCAGGAGTGGGATGGGAATGGAGATTTGCAGTATCCTTCCCCCAGGAGTGGGATGGGAATGGAGATTTTGCAGTATCCTTCCCCTGCCACGCCCACCAAGTCACACCCACCAAGCCACACCCACAGAACCCGTAGTAAAAAAAATTGAATTCCACCACTGGTCTTTGAAAAATACCCACCCTTTCATGGAAAGGACAATTAAGCCAGACTGAAAGTGTATCCTGAGCACTTTTTTGATTTATGATATAGATGTAACTCTAAGAAAGCAGCTATCAAATCACACATTCAATTCTTTTTGGGGATTTTCATTTCATTTCATTATTTCGTTTTAATCCTACCAGGCTAAAACCATTGCTCCCACCAAGGACAATAATTCTTGTAACTTAAATTCCAGTCATAATATCAGTAGGCTTAGGACACGCTGAATACAAACCCCAAAGATTTATTCTTTCTTAAATTACAGCAGATGAAGATCCAGGATGCAAGGAAGGGGATGCTGGGAAGGGTGACTTGATCTTGTCCAGATCGTTTGCAGAAGTACTAATGCTCCGAGAGTTACATTTTAGCCTCCCGTCTAAGGATATTCCTTGTATATCAAGATCTATTTCAACCTCTCCCTTCCCCGACTCAGCACAAATCTGCAGGATTCCAAACAGATGAATAGTACTCTCCCATTTAAAAAAAACAAAAAAACAGCTTGAGAGAGCAAAAAAATATTGAACAAACTTGACTGATGGCATTTTTCAGTATGATGGTTTTTATATCCCTGAAAGTAGAACTGATAGTTTGGTGTACTGTAGTTGTTAAGGCAGGGAAGCGGTGGCTCGGTGGCTAAGACGCTGATCTTGTCGATGGAAAGGTCGGCAGTTCAGCGGTTCGAATCCCTAGTGCCGCGTAACGGGGTGAGCTCCCGAGACTTGTCCCAGCTTCTGCCAACCTAGCAGTTTGAAAGCAGGTAAAAGAAATGCAAGTAGAAAAATAGGGACCACCTTTGGTGGGAAGGTAACAGCGTTCTGTGTGCCTTTGGCATTTAGTCAATGTGGCCACATGGCCACGGAGACGTCTTCGGACAGCGCTGGCTCTTTGGCTTTGAAAGGGAGATGAGCACCGCCCCCTAGAGTGGGGAACGACTAGCACATATGTGCGAGGGGAACCTTTACCTTTAGTTGTTAAGGCATCATAAGAGATTATGATTTCCAGTCCCATTTAGGGCATGAAGTCAGCTGGGTGACCTTGGCCCAATTAATTTCTCTCAGCCCTAGGAAGGCAGCAATGTCAGTGTCAGAGTTCCAAGTAATACACCTATAGCAAGCGTAACTCCGAGGCAGGTAGGTTCCTCAAAGAATAGTTTTATTTGGATATATCATATTGGCACATGCTGGTGAAAACCGACTCTGAACGTTCCCGCGGTTTTCACCTAATTAAAAATTAAAGTTTTCTCCCTTCCCCAAACAATCAGTCACATGGTCCAATCAAGGTGTCATCTGGTTGCCTGGTAACTTCATTCCTCCTCTCTCTGACCAGCCGTGGGAATGTCCTTGGTTCCCAGGATAAAGTATTTTGTTTTGGCTACAAACTCCATGTCAGGGTTCCAAGTAATATACCCCCAACGAATTTCCATTCCTCCCTCCCTATCCCCCAGCTCCAGTGGAAACTAATCAAGGAGAGAATCAACCTAGAATTAAGGAGGAATTTCCTGACAGTGAGAACGATTAATCAGTGGAATGACCTGCCATCAGAAGTTGGGAGAGAGGCTCCAATATTGGAAGTTTTTAAGAAGAGATTGGACAACCATATGCCCAACCATATGTGCTAGTCGTTCCCAACTCTAGGCGGCGGTGGTCATCTCAGTTTCAAGGCCGAAGAGCCAGCGCTGTCCGAAGACGTCTCCGTGGTCATGTGGCTGGCATGACTCAACGCCAAAGGTGCACGGAACGCTGTTACCTTCCCACAAAAGGTGGTCCCGATTTTTCTACTTGCATTGTTTACATGCTTTCAAACTGCTAGGTTGGCAGAAGCTCTGACAAGTAAGTCTGTTACGCAGCATTTGGGATTTGAACCGCTGAACTGCCGACCTTTTGATCGACAAGCTCAGTGTCTTAGCCACTGAGCCACCGTGTCCCACTGCAACCCAATAGAAGTATACAAAATGTAGCGGAATGGTATTCTTATACTATTGGCTAAGAATTTATTTATTTATTTATTTATTTAAATTTTTATACCGCCCTTCTCCCGAAGGACTCAGGGCGGTGTACAGCCAAAGTTAAAACAATTAAATATACAAAATTAAAATATCAATTAAAATACATATTCAATAATGGCCAAATTAAAACCGTCAATTGACCCAACCTAAAATACCCCATATAAAATTACTAAAAATTAAAATTTGAAAATTTAAAAATCAAGCCAGTCCCGCTTGGATAAATAAATAATTTTTTAATTCCCGGCGAAAGGTCCGAAGGTCAGATAATTGGTGGAAACCGGGGGGAAGTTCGTTCCAGAGGGTAGGTGCTCCAACAGAGAAGGCCCTTCCCCTGGGGGCCGCCAGCCGGCATTGCTTGGCGGACGGCACCCTGAGAAGACCCTCTCTGTGAGAGCGTACAGGTCGGTGGGAGGCATAAGGTAACAGCAGGCGGTCCCGTAAGTACCCGGGCCCTAAGCCATGGAGCGCTTTAAAGGTGGTAACCAGAACCTTGAAGCGCACCAGAAAGACCACAGGTAGCCAGTGCAGACTGCGCAGGAGTGGTGTTACCCGGGAGCAACATGGAGCTCCCTCAATCACCCGCGCAGCTGCATTCTGGACTAACTGGAGTCTCCGAGTGCACTTCAGGGGTAGCCCCATGTAGAGAGCATTGCAATAATCCAGACAAGAAGTGACGAGAGCATGAGTGACCATGCATAAGGCATCCCGGTCCAGAAAGGGGCGCAACTGGCGAATTGTGGGGTTGATAGTCCAAATGCGAAAGGAAGGCGACCAGGTTTTGCAAAAGCGATACAATACAGAGCGATGCACAGCTTTCTTGCGATCTGAAGGTCACGCTTGTCCCTTTAAGTAGCATGCCAGGATTTTAGGTAGCATAAAAAAAGTCAAGTGTGACTTATTTCAGCTGCATTCACATTCTGCTAAAGTTAAATTGAGTTATTGTGATGACCTTCAGCGGCTTGAATGGTTAGGGACAGTTCTTTGTGGAGAAAACCTTTGCGGTTGCTAGGAGTCAAAAACAACTCGATGGCATGTAATCAATCAATAATCAGTGATGACATTCCAGCTGTGTATTTAATCATCTCCTGCCTGCTGGTGCATGGAAAGTCATAATTTGATGACAGCTTTTACAGGTCTCCAGGAGATGCATTTGAAGGTTTAGGGAACCAATACGGCTCTGAGTTCTGTCTGATTCTAGGCACAGAATTCTATGCATGAGAGGCACAGGAATAAAATTCTACGGTCAGGCTGGTGACATCCAGCTGGCCACTGCTAAATACAGGATGCTGGATAAAATGAATCCTGGGTCTTACATCACTTCTATCTAAAACCCACACAAATAGAAAACGTATCTCCCGACACACATCGTCTTTCAGTGGGAGAACAGGTGCTGGAAGTTAAGCTTCTAAAATGGCTCATATCCTCTCCCAGAGCTGTTCACACTGGTCTCTGGGCATTTTCCCATCACACAAGACCCTGGCATCTGCCCATCAGGGTTGAGAGGAAGGGAGGGGAGGCGGAAGTGCGATAATGCTGGAATGTAGCTTTTTCTCTTGTTTCTCTTTCAGGAGAAGGAGGGCAGGACTGAGAAACGTTCAGATAGGAAGCCCTGGGAATTCACACTGGCCTGCAAAACCCTGTCCTTTCTCGTGATGGCGGTTGTTTTTTTAATTGCATGCTGCAATCACTAACAAAATAACAGAAGAACAGAGCTGGAAAGGAGCTGAGAGGTCTTGTAGTCCAACCCCATGATGGCAAACCTATGGCACGCGTGCCACAGGTGGCACATGGAGCCATATTGGTGGGCATGCGAGCTCAGCTCAGGGGCACATGCACATGCCGGCCAGATGATTTTGGGGCCTTCTGGGCCCACCAGAAGTCACCAAATGGGTTATTTCCAGCCTCCAGAGGGCCTCCGTGGTCTACGTGGTCATATGGCCGACATGACTCAACGCCAAAAGCACACGGAACGTTGTTACCTTCCCACCAAAGGTAGTCTCTATTTTTCTACTTGCATTTTTTACATGCTTTCGAACTGCTAGGTTGGCAGAAGCTGGGACAAGTCATGGGAGCTCACCCCGTTACACGGCACTAGGGATTCAAACCGCTGAGCTGCGACCTTTCGATCGACAAGCTCAACATCCTAGCCCCTGAGCCACTGCGTCCCTCTTCTCTAGACTAGCCAAACCCAAATCCTGCAACCATTCTTCATATGTTTTAGTCTCCAAGCCTTTAATCATCTTAGTAGTTCTTCTCTGAACTTTTTCCAAAGTCTCGACATCTTTTTTGTAAAGCGGTGACTTCGGGAATGAATTTCAATCGTTTGGATGGCTTAGGCAAAATCTTTCACTCATCCAGGGCCAGAAAAATTCCAAATTATTCTCAGGTATTTTGCAGGAAAACAAAACCCCTGAAGTACAGCTAAGTGACAACTAAGAGAATTCCTCTTTGGGAAGATTATGAGGCTTTGTAAGCGGGAAGCTATTCCTGTGTCAGGCCTTCATTACTCAAACTCACCTTCCAGTGATGTCAACACCATGCAATTTTCTCACAAACAAGACAAGTAAAACTAGCTATCTTCTTTTTCTGAGAGGTTTTTGTTGACCTCCTGGGACAATATTGTGCCCTGCAATTTCTGAGTGATCTCCTTTTAGAGTAATATCCTGATTTGGCTTGGGTTAAGCTTTTAAACTGCAATAAATGGTAGAAATCATCTCATTAATACTCTTTCCTTTGTTTTATTTTTTATTTGGATTTATATTTCCTTGTTGACCCTACAGCATGCCAAATGATTAATAATCTAAAATGAGGTGTGAATAATTAAAACACAATAAAAACAATGGCATGGATTGATGCAGCCTGGATGAAGATGCTTAGGAAAGAAAAAGTTCGTTGAATTAATTTTTCAAAATTTTTACGACTTAAGTATTTCCTTTAAGTGGAAATAATTAAAGATTAAAAACAACTTCTGAGGAAGTGTATTCATTTCCACTCACAGTATCTTTAACTTTAAGCATCTGCTAATTCCAGTGCCAGGAGAGGATCCAATAAATATTATCAGCCTCTAAGCAATTTATAGCCTTAATCAACACCTTGAACTGTGCTCAGAAAATAATTATTTTATGGTCAGTAATCACCAGGCCTCAAACTTTTCATCTCTTTCAAACTTTTCCTTCAGGAGGAAGAGGAGGAGAATTAGGAGAAGGAGAGGAAGTGGAGAAGGAGGAGAGGAAAAAGAGGAGGAGGGGAGGGGAATTAGGAGGAAGAAGAGGAGGAAGAAGAGGAGGAGGAGAATTAGGAGGAAGAAGAGGAGGAAGGGAAGAGAATTAGGAGGAAGAAGAGGAGGAGGAGGAGAATCAGGAGGAGGAGAGGAAGAAGAGGAGGAGGGGAGGAGAGGAGAATTAGAAGGAAGAAGAAAAGGAGGAGAATTAGGAGGAGGAGAGAAGGAAGAGGAGGAGATGAAGAAGAGAAGGAGGGGAGGGGGGGAGGAGGAGGAGGGGGAGGGGGAGGAGGAGGAGGAGGAGGAGAATTATCTCTTCAATTGCAGCCAACAGCATGATTCCAGTTCTTGAATCTGGCAAAAAATTTTGTAAATAAAACTTTTCTCAAATCCAATATGTGATAGCATAACAAGTTTATAAAAAGCGTTCGGTCCATGAGGAATTGCCCTTAACATTGAGTTCTTCCAAGGACTTTCTCTCTTCTAAAATCCCCTGCCTTCTGGGAAAGCATGTGTTTTCATCACCAAGCCCATTTACACCATAATCATTACATAAACATGCACATATCCTCTTTCCTACGTTGTTTAAGGCGAATCTTTAAATTAGATTGAGCAATTCAAACCTGCTGTGAAATCAAACTCTGCAAGTGACTGAAGATCCAACCTAGAAGGTCCTAGAAAGAACGGCCTCTGTGGCTCAGACTGGTAAGACAGTCTGTTATTAACAGCAGCTGCTTGCAATTACTGCAGGTTCAAGCCCCACCAGGCCCAAGGTTGACTCAGCCTTCCACCCTTTATAAAGTAGGTAAAATGAGGACCCAGATTGTTGGGGGCAATAAGTTGACTTTGTATATAATATACAAATGGATGAAGACTATTGCTTGACATAGTGTAAGCCGCCCTGAGTCTTCGGAGAAGGGCGGGATATAAATGCAAAAAAAAAACACCACATTACAGGGAGCTGAGATTTATTTATTTATTTTATTAGTTTGTCAAACATGTACAAGATAGCAGGTATGAAAATGAATATGGACATGGACATGAAGGAAGGAAATGAATACAAATTAATGGGGACAGTAGGACAGGGACGGTAAGCATGCTGGTGCGCTTATGCACGCTCCCTTTACAGATCTCTTAGGAATGGGGTGAAGTCCACGGTAGACACTTTAAGGTTGAAGCTGTGGGGGTTTGAGGATGTAACAACGGAGTCGGGTAGAGCATTCCAGGCATTCACCACTCAGTTGCTGAAGTCGTATTTTTTGCAATCGAGTTTGGAGCGGTTTACCTTGAGTTTGTTCCAATTGTTTGCCCATGTATTGTTGAGGTTGACTCTGAAGTAGTTGTTGACAGGTAGGACATTGTAGCAGACAATTTTTATTTATTTATTTATTTATTTATTTATTATTCATATTTGTATACCGCCCTATCTCCCGAAGGACTCAGGGCGGTTCACAGGCAAATAAAACATTCATATACACATTAAAATAACCATTAAAAAACTTATTCTAATGCCAAATTTTAAAATATAAATATAAATATTAAAACCCATTTAAAACCCCAATAAATTTAAAATCTAGGCCAGTCCTGCACAGATGAATAAATGTGTCTTGAGCTCGCGACGGAAGGTTCGGAGGTCCGGAAGTTGACGGAGTCCTGGGGGGAGTTCGTTCCAGAGGGTGGGAGCCCCCACAGAGAATTTTATGTACTATGCTTAGATCGGACTGCAGGCGGTGCAGTTCCAGCTTCTCCAAGCCCAAAATTTTGAGCCTGGTGGCATAAGGGATTATCCTGTGAGCAAAGGAGTGGAAGACTCTTCTCATGAAATACCTCTGGATGCGCTGAATCGTATTAATGTCCGATATACAGTGTGGGTTCCAGACAGACGAGCTGTATTCAAAAATTGGTTATTCATCCGAGATGAATAAGATCGGAGAAAGCTTTATAAAACTGCGAGTAATTTTGCTTGGAAAAGAGGATTATTTATCCAGCTACAAAAATCCAGACTGCTACTATAGGGTCACAATGGGGAGGAGTTTTCTGTGTCTTTCTGTGACTACATAGTTTCTTGCAGTCCAGACAGAGGTGGGTTTCAGCAGGTTCTGACCAGTTCTGGAAAACCGGTAGCGGAAATTTTGAGTAGTTCAGAGAATTGGTAGTAAAAATTCTGACTGGCCGCACCCCTGTCTATTCTCTGCTTCCCAAATCCCAACTGATCAGGAGGAAATGGGGATCTTGCAGTATTCTTCCCTTGACACGCCCACCATGCCACGCCCACAGAACCAGTAGTAAAAAAAAAATGAAACCCATCACTGAGCCCAGATATGGTTGCCCTGGGCAGGAGAAGCAGTAGGAAGATGTGAAACAGAGATACGCGACGATCCGTGACAAAGCGAAGGAAGTGAAAAGACAGGAAGTCTTCTCTCTTACATACAATAGGAGAACCAGCAATCACCTTAAGGAAAAAGTGGCAGCAAATCTGGGCTGACAAAGGGAGATTGGAAAATTTATGGAAGAGAAGGCTGTCCAGGAGGACAAATCGTGATCAATAGACAGTGTTACCAGGATCAGAGATGCGTCATTGCCTAGTTTCACCATGCCTGATGAAAGAATCCTGCCCCCTTGTGTGTGTGTGTGTGTATGTGTGTGCCTGTGTGTACAAAGGAAGAAAGGGAACAGCTTTTTCCAACCACCAAATCCATCCATCCCAAGACACACCTGATGTCTAAAAGAGGTCCAAAAGAGCCAAAATGAGGAAATCATGTGGAGACCAGGTGTTCTGTCCCCCTCGCCTCAGTCCGAGTGATGACTTAATTAGCCGGCACTATCAGCTCTGGCAGCAAGCTAGCGAGCGTCTTCCAAGTGTCCCTGCTATCTCTCTTGATGCCGATGAGTCAACAAACAGTACTTCAGCTCTAGTCAAGCAATTGATTTGCCTGCTACGAAGAGGCATAGCAGCCCTTGCTGCTTTTATATCCTATGGGGTGTGGCTCCATGACTCAGCACTTCCTAGGCCTGCCCCACTCCTGCTTCTGTTGTTCTCGCCTCTCCTGCCTACGAAACCTAGGGTCCAGCCAGGCCTGATTGCCATCAGCCGGGTCAGGAGGCATGACCTGGCGGGGGAAAGAGTCAGGGGACGGAGGCCTCATTATTTCCTCCACCTGGCCTGCCTCTGGCTCCTGGAGCTGAGCCAGGGAAGCCGGTGCTCCTGAGGTAAGTCCTGATGGCCCTTCCCCCTCACTTTCCAAGTCACTTTCTGGCAGGGGGCCCGGCTCGGAGGGCGCAGACCCAACACCAGCTTTAGTCTTCTGCAACGAACACATTCAATTTTTTGGAAATGAATACTAGATATTCTTTTTTTTATTAAGTTTTTACATTTTGTTGTGGTCCACCACAACAATAGTCTGCGGAGCTGGCAACTGAGTCGGACAGCAATGAGGCTGAGGTGGGGCCAGGGCCATCGGGGAATGAGGTGCGGATTCCAGAGCCTCCAGAGACTGATAGTAGTGAGGCAGAGGAACAGGGGGAGCCTGTTCCTAATGTATGCATGAGAAGAGCTGCCAGAAGGCAAGGAACTCAAACAAAGAGGATGACTTGGGAGTAGGGCCAAGAGATGATTGGCCCCTCCCATAAGGCTGAAAACAGACCAGCAAAAGCGTTTGGGCTTTGCCGGAAAACAATGTTGGTAGCTTCGTCTTCTTCTTCATCTACGTCCTGCATTTATTTTTGTTTCGGTGACTTCTGAACGTTTGCTGAGAAAGGCCTTTGGCAGTTTCCCTAATTGGACCAAGGTTTGGGATAGGACTGAGAAATTTGTGCTGGGAGGAATTTGCTTTAATTTAGTTAAACTACACTGGGAATAAAGTAATTCTCAGCTGTTCGAATAAAGTTTGTTTGTTTTTTCACTGACTGAGTTTCCTACTACCTACTTGGGCTCGGGTCACAACACAGTTAAACAATTCTTATTCACTGCTTACACATGACTGTGACCATTTTTATATCCTCCTATTAGTATTCACGTATATTCTATACATTTATACTAATTTTACATTCTATTTAGAGTTCCATCCTCTTTTTTTCCTTCTATTTTTGATCCAATTATACCATTTCTCCTGTATTAGGTAAAAATCCGAATCCATCAATCCTTTCAATTCAAGAGTCATTTTGTCCATTTCGGCGCAGTCCAATACTTTTTTATTTATTAAATCTTCAGAGAGTAAGTTTTGACTTCTCCAACATTGTGCAAAAGCCAATCTTGCCACAGTTAATATGTACAGAATAATATATGGTTGTTGTTTTTTTCATATTTCCTTTTCATTATTCCTAGAAGAAACAATTCTGGTGTATATTCTATCTTGAAGCCTGTTACTTCCTGTATCCAACCATGTACCTTCGTCCAATATTTTTTTAGTTTCTGAGCATAACCACCATATATGAGATGCTAACTTCTCATTGAATACCTGATATTCTTTGGGGAAATGCATCTTTCTCAACCAATAGTCTTTTTGGGCAGATTTCTGATGGGGTGGGGGGAAGATGGATGGCCATGGCTTCTTTCCAACGTTACTATCATCCCTGCAACAAAGTCAGTCCCAGTGGACATAACAAATCTCTACTTGAACAGCTTCCAGAAGATTTATTTTACCATCCGTGGGTCACATCTGTGACCATGCCCCAGAACACACTGTTTTCCCTACTCTGAGAAACCCCATAATGAATGGGAACTTCTGAGGAGGGTTTCAAGGCATCTGGACTTCTCCATGCTTTCTCAGATCTGGGATTTCATTCCTATTTTGTCTTCTGAGTCATCTGCTAGTCCAGGAGGAATGAAGAGCTTGGTCCCACCCATTGCTATCATGGTTAATCAATCAATTTTTTTATTACGGTCACCGACCAGCGTTGTCATAATCCCAAAGGCCCTTCAGTCACAGCATGCATAACAAACAAATATGAAAAGAAGGTAGTTCAAGGAATATTTTGACCATCTTGATCAGTTGGATAGCTGTGCCTTCTCTCGGAGGTATTACATCTACCCTTATTATTGCCATCTGCCTCGTTGCCATGGCTTTTTGGCTTTCTCCCTGCTGCCGGACTGTGGACTTGGCAGCCTTCATATCCCCCAGCCTCTCGGAGAGGTTTAGCCTCTTATATGGGCTTCGCCTCTTGGAGGGAGAGGTCTGGAGAGACCTGGCCTCTGGAGTGGTTAGGATTTATTCCTGGCCATGTCTGGAGGTGGTTGTTGGAGGACTGCGGGGAGATGATGGAGGCATCCCGGAGTTGTTCCCCTGTAACCAGTCCGTGACTGTGACTGTGATAACATCACCCATGCCCCCCTCGGCCTTTTTGGGATTTCTATGGCCGTTTTTGGTCCTACTAGGACTTTTTGGGGGAGACAAGGGATCTATTTGGGGACAGAGGAAGACGGAGGGAGACGTGGCCAGCGACTGGAGTGCCATTTCACCTCACCCCCGGTTCCAGGATGTTTGGACTATGCACCGGACAGAATACCACCCAGACTGCCATTCGGTGCCAATTGCTGTTCCATTCTTTGTCTGCCCTCATTCTGGACTAGTACCATCTATTATCATCTTGCCATTCGGAGATGGAGCCTCTATTTTGCCGATTCTTAGTCTCAGCTGCTACGCATTATACTTCTTGTGAACTCTTGCACCTGCGAGGTGCCCCCGCCTCGCAGGAATGGCCCTCCTCACTACCGAGGGCCGGCCTCCATGACGGGTCTTGGGACCCACAGAGGTGGCATGCGAAAAAGAAGAGCTTGTGGGGTTTTTTAGAGGAATTTTAAGGGTGGGAGGGTAAGGCGGGTAATGGGGGTAACCCGTCGGGTAGGGGGCCAGTTCCTGCACATGCTCGCGGCGGTTTTTCTTTATCAGGTTCGGAGGTTATGGGGGAGGAGTGTGTTCCTATCTGTGAGGGTGGTTCTATCGACAAGGTAAGTGGGAGAGGCAGGTATGGCGGAAGTTCCGAGAGCGCGTGCTCGATGTTTGAAAGCGATCACGTGCTCCGACCCCTTGGACTTCTCCCGTTCCCCGGATGGTCAGGATCCTCAGAGCTTGGGCCTCCAGCTGATGTTGTGCAATGCCCGGTCCGTGGTGAACAAAGCCCCCCTTGTCTGTGATCTTATACAGGGGGGTTCCGCGGACCTTATGGGCATTACGGAGACCTGGTTGGGCACTGAAGGGGGCGTGCCCCTTGTTGAGATGTGCCCGCCGGGTTTCCGTGCATTCCATCAGCCGAGGGCCCAGGGTAGGGGTGGGGGGGTGGCGGTTGTGATTAGAGAGAGTCTAGAGCCGAGGGAGACCACTGTACCTCAGATTGCCGGGTGCGAATCCCTCTTTGTGAGATGGGGTCATAGGTGTCAGATGGGTTTGCTGATCACGTACCTGGCTCCTTGCTGCGTGACAGCTGCCCTGCCCGAGCTCCTGGAGGTGCTGGCTGGGGTGGCAGTTGAGACCCCCAGACTTTTAGTCATGGGGGACTTTAACTTGCCATCTTCCGGCTCGTCATCGACGGCAGCTCGGGAGTTCACGGCTTCCATGACCTTGGACCTGACCCAAGTAGTTGATGGCCCTACTCACATTGGGGGTGGCACTCTGGACCTGATTTTTCTCTCTGGTCAGTGGTTGAGAGATCTGGACTTAAAGGAAATAGTCACTGAACCTTTGTCATGGTCAGATCACTCTCTTCTTCGCCTGGACTTTCTGACCGCCATTCACCACCGCAGGGAGACGGAGCCGACACGCTGGTTCCGTCCCAGGCGCCTGGTGGACCCGGAGGGGTTGCGGACGGAGCTTGGGCCATTTCCTGAGGTCTGGCTCATGGCTCGGCTGAGGAACTTGTTGCGGCCTGGGAGCGGGCGCGGCGGGGCCTTAGACCGTGTCGTGCCTTTGCGGCCTCTGACCCGGCGCAGGTCCCAACCGGCTCCTTGGTTCTCCGAGGAGCTGAGAGGGATGAAGCGCCGGAGAAGACGCCTAGAGAGTTCCTGGAGGTCTAGCCGTTCGGAAGCTGATCGGACACTAGTGAAGTCCTATACTAGGACTTACCTAGTGGCATTGAGGGAAGCGAGGCGTAGCTACGCCTCCTCCCTCATTGCATCGGCAGATAACCGCCCAGCTGCCCTGTTTCGGGTGACTCGCTCCCTCCTACATCAGGGGGAGCGGGATGACCCATTGCAGGGACGTGCTGAGGAGTTTAACGGTTATCTATACGATAAAATCGTTCAGCTTCGGGATGGTCTGGACCAAGATTGCGGTGACGCGGGTGAGACGCTCGAGGGTGGTCTTGGTGACATTGTTTGGGATGAGTTTGACCCTCTGGCTCCCAAGGACATGGACAGGTTGTTGGGTAGGTTGAATGCCACCACGTGTTTACTGGACCCGTGCCCCTCCTGGCTGGTGCTGGCCTCTCAGGAGGTGACACGAGGCTGGCTCCAGGTGATTACGACCGCTTCTTTGGTGGAGGGTGTCTTCCCGGCCGTCTTGAAAGAGGCGGTGGTGAGGCCCCTCCTTAAGAAGCCTTCCCTGGACCCGGCTGTTTTAGGTAATTATCGTCCGGTCTCCAACCTTCGCTTCGCGGCGAAGGTTGTAGAGAGTATGGTGGCATATCAGTTTCCCTTGCACCTGGATGAAACTGTCTATCTAGACCCGTTCCAGTCCGGTTTCCGGCCCGGTTACAGCACGGAGACGGCTTTGGTCGCGTTGGTGGATGATCTCTGGAGGGCCAGGGATAGGGGTTGTTCCTCTGCCCTGGTCCTATTAGACCTCTCAGCGGCTTTCGATACCATCGACCATGGTATCCTGCTGCGCCGGTTGGAGGGATTGGGAGTGGGAGGCACCGTTTATCGGTGGTTCTCCACCTATCTCTCCGACCGGTCGCAGTCGGTGTTGACAGGGGGGCAGAGGTCGGCCCCGAGGCGCCTCACTTGTGGGGTGCCGCAGGGGTCGATCCTCTCGCCCCTTCTGTTTAACATCTACATGAAGCCGCTGGGTGAGATCATCAGTGGTTTCGGTGTGAAGTACCAGCTGTATGCGGATGACACCCAGCTGTACTTTTCCACACCGGACCACCCCAACGAAGCTATCGAAGTGCTGTCCCGGTGTCTTGAGGCCGTACGGGTCTGGATGGGGAGAAACAGGCTCAAGCTCAATCCCTCCAAGACAGAGTGGCTGTGGATGCCGGCATCCCGGTACAGTCAGCTAAATCCGCGGCTGACCATCGGTGGCGAGTCATTGGCCCCGATGGAGAGGGTCCGCAACTTAGGCGTCCTCCTGGATGAACGGCTGTCTCTAGAAGATCATTTGACGGCCGTCTCCAGGAGAGCGTTCTACCAGGTTCGCCTGGTACGCCAGTTGCGCCCCTTTCTGGACCGGGATGCCCTATGCACGGTCACTCACGCACTCGTGACGTCTCGCCTGGATTACTGCAATGCTCTCTACATGGGGCTCCCCTTGAAGGGCATCCGGAGGCTGCAGTTAGTCCAGAATGCGGCTGCGCGGGTGATAGATGGAGCCCCTCGTGGCTCCCGCATAACACCCATCCTGCGCAGACTGCACTGGCTACCTGTGGCCTTCCGGGTGCGCTTCAAGGTTTTGGTGACCACCTTTAAAGCGCTCCATGGCATTGGGCCGGGTTATTTACGGGACCGCCTACTGCTACCGAATATCTCTCACCGACCCGTGCGCTCTCATAGAGAGGGTCTCCTCAGGGTGCCGTCAGCGCGGCAATGTCGTCTGGCGACACCCAGGGGAAGGGCCTTCTCTGTGGGGGCTCCCACCCTCTGGAACGAACTACCCCCCGGACTTCGTCAGCTTTCGGACCTTCGGACCTTCCGCCGTGGGCTTAAAACATACTTATTTAATTGTGCAGGACTGAGCTAGATTTTAAATTTATGGGTTTTAAATTGGGTTTTATTTTTATATTTTTAATTCTTAATCATCGGGCTTTTAGAATAAGTTTTTTAATTGTTTTTATATTGTATTTATGTGTTTTTAAGTGCCTGTAAACCGCCCTGAGTCCTTCGGGAGATAGGGCGGTATATAAATATGATTAAATAAATAAATAAAATAAATAAATAAATCTCTCTCCCTCTCCCATTCCCCCTCTCTCTCTTTCTCTCTCTCTCTCTCCCTCTCCCTCTCCCTCCCCCTTTCTCTCACCCTCTCCCCCCCCTCTCTCTCTTTCTCTTTCTTTCTCTCTCTCCCTCTCTTTCTCTCTCTCTTTCTCTCTCTCTCTTTCTCAGTGGTGAAATCCAATTTTTTTACTACTGGTTCTGAGCGTGGCTTGGGGTGTGGCGTGGTGTGGCTTGGTGGGCGTGGCTTAGTGGGCGTGGCAGGGGAAGGATAGTGCAAAATCTCCATTCCCACCCCACTCTGGGGCCAGCCAGAGATGGTATTTGCCGGTTCTCCGAACTACTCAAAATTTCCACTACTGGTTCTCCGAACTACTCAAAATTTTCGCTACCGGTTCTCCGAACTACTCAAAATTTCCACTACTGGTTCTCTGAACTGCTCAAAATTTTCGCTACCGGTTCTCCGAACTACTCAAAATTTCCGCTACCGGTTCTCCAGAACCTGTCAGAACGTGCTGGATTTCATCCCTTCTCTCTCTTTCTCTCTCCCTCTCACTCCCTCTCCCTCCCACCCTCCCACACACAGACACACACAGAATAAGGGGTTTAGATGTTGATTTACTCACCAGAGAAACAAATCAGCAGGTCTCGCATACTGGAACTGGGTGTCTTTGCTTATGATTTATGGAGCCAGCTGCCCACACTTTTTTTTTTTTGGTTTTTTTTAAACCAAGCCACAAATTGAGTTGGGAGTTCCTTGGAGAAAACTTAAAAACACTCCGCTGATTTATCGAAGACAGAAACAATTTTATGTCCTCCTCAAATGGGCTCTCAAAAGGCTGGAAACAAAGGCTAACGAACATCTTCCTTTAAAACAATGTGGTTTTTATTTGGCACGGGGAAGCGTTCACGGGAACGCTTGATCAGTAAACGGATTCTGAAGTTTCGTCGTTCCGATCGAGCTCGTAGTGCGCGTTATGTAAGCAACAGGTTGCTAAGCCGCGCTTGAGCTTGTCCTTCAGACAAATCTTTCGTCAAAAGAGTCCAAAGAATGATTATTTGCATTTTTTTTAGATTATGTGCTGTACGGTGTCTATTTATTCAGCTTGGATTTATCCAAAAAAATCTAAAAACCACAGGATGAATAGGTTATAAGATCAGATGCTCCACCTTCATTTCCAAGAATTGTCTCTGTCCTAGATTGGCCAAGTGAGGTTATTCAGCAAAGTTCCAAAATCCTGTCAAATGTCAGATATGCTGGGTTAATTGTATAGTAGAAAAAGTGAGGAATCGCTTATCTAGTTTCTGTAATAATAGAGCTTCTGACATTCATCCTTCTTGGCTGCATCTCTGGCTAAGCCTCTTCTTCGAAGAAGTTCTCCTTTGACCTTTGAACGGATTGTTTTAATTTCGTAATCTCGTGTTTACACTGTTGTGAACCACACTGGGATTTTTACAATGGAAAGAACTGCTAATATACTGTATGCACTATACTTACTACAGCTATAGCAACAACAATAAGCTGGATAGAAAGGAGTCTTGAGATACGTGTTTTTCCAAGGCACCTATCTCATTAGCAGCCCTAGATACGTTCTAGAGCAGTGGTCACCAACTGGTGGTCTGTGAGAAAATTTTGGTGGTCCATAGAAAAATTATTTGCATTTTTTATATTGCACTAAATCAGGGGTCTTCAAACTATGGCCCCTGGGAGGGATATATGCAGTGGTGGGATTCAGCCAGTTCGCACCACTTCGGGAGAACCGGTTGTTAACTTTCTGAGCAGTTTGGCAAACTGGTTGTTGGAAGATATCATTAGGGCAGAGAACCGGTTGTTAATTTACTTGAATCCCACCACTGGATATATGCAATGAACGTTTGTGTTGCTGCAGAGAGTCTCCCCCTTCGGAGTCTTCTTGTTTGGGTCAGAGGGGGGAAGAAATTCTGACTTGGGGTCTGCTTCAGCCTCCTGGTGCGGGACTTTGAACAAAGGCTGGAGGGAAGTGCCACTGATGGCAAGGAGCCGCAGGGCCTTGTTCCAGTGGGACTGCATCATGGCCTGGAACTGGCTGACCATCTGAGACCACTGAGCCTCCAGGCGCCGGTACATGGCCTTGCACTCCTGCAGGTTTTCCCTCTGCTTGGAAAGCCTATACTCATAGTCCTCAGTGAGGTGCTTCTGCTGAGCCTCCTTCTCGGTCAGATCCAATTTGAACTGAGCCAGCTGTTTTGCCAACTCTTTCACATTGTGGCTGCTTAACTCCAATAACTGCTTCCTGTTGGGGCCCTAAAGAGCCCAGACAAGCAGGCGAGGAGTGGCTGGGAGGGGAGGGGCAAGTGAAGGCTGGCGAGGTGCCCTTCAATGTGAGTGACATTGAGTTGGCCATGCCCACCCAGTCACGTGACCACCTAGCCACGCCCCATCCAGCCAGTCATTAGGCAGATCATATTAGTGGTCTGCGGGATTTAAAATTATGAATTTAGTGGTCCGTGAAGTCCTAAAGGTTGGTGACCCCTATTCTAGAGTGCCTCCAATTGGGGATAATCATTCACAATAATGTTGTTTAAAGACATTGCCTTACTGGAGTGGTTTCTTAGAAATCAGTTCTCAACCACAGTCATGATGGGCCGCTACTTCAATTTATACAACAGAGAGACAGTCTTATAACAGATTTCCTGTCTTTTTATCATGGTTATGGTTTCTTTCCTGCTTGCTTTAATGAATGCATAATTGAGTAATCACACAATTTTTGATGAGAAAATCATGGGTCGCTGGCTTAAAGTTGCATTAAATGATCCCATTTTTGCTCATTTCCCCCTGGGCTTTGAATTTGGGAGTTTGTTCAAGAAATGTCCTTAGGAAAGAAGCATTTCACAGGCCTTTTTTTTTTTTTTTTGCATTCCGTTTTCTATTCGCCAAACGTGGCCCTCTGCATTTTCTGGGAAGATGCAGTTGTTATTGTTCATATGAGACATGTTAATTGCGATTCTGTTCTTGATTCTTGTGGGGAAAATCAAGGGAATTAGAAGTGGTTGCATCTCAAATGGTTGTTAACAGACTGAGTTATTCCGTAAACAGGCTATCAGCAACCGATGAACAGAAAGTGCTTCCATAAGACATTATACTTAGTGTTGCGCTGAGTGTCCACTCGTTATGCTGAGACATAATTTCAGAGGCTGTTCCTTCTTTAGCTGTATTCCCCACTCAAGCCCTGGCTCTACTAGTTCTCAATACGAACAGCAGTAGGCCAACATGTGTACAAACAGTCAACATGTGTGAATCAATGCAAGCTTATTAGAAATATGTAGACACGAACCAGTGGTGGGTTTCAAAATGTTTTATTACCGGTTCTGTGGGTGTGGCTTGGTGGGTTGGCATGGCTTGGTGGGCGTGGCTTGGTGGGAATGTCATGAGAAGGATACTGTAAAATCTCCATTCCCTCCCCACTCCAGGGGAAGGATACTGCAGAAATCCCCATTTCCTCCCGATCAGCTGGGACTCGGGAGGCAGAGAATAGATGGGAGCAGGGCCAGTCAGAATTTTTACTACCGGTTCTCCAAACTACTCAAAATATCCACTACCGGTTCTCCAGAACTAGTCAGAACCTGGTGAAACCCACCTCTGGCACGAACCCATCAGTTGGGGAAAATCATTTTGCTGGACTTCCTCAGTGTGAAATAACTGCCAACGAAGGTTAGTTGAAACTAAATATAGGACCTCTAGTGACCTGCATCCCTGGGGAATAGTTCTCCCAAAAAATGGACTGGCGAAACAAAATAGAAAGAATTCAAGAACTAACAAGAAAGAGGAATGTATTTTTGGAAGTGACGGTCTACCCAGGCTGCCAGGAAAAATGGTATTGTCTTGAGGGACAAAATGTCTTTCATATAATTAGATCATTTCCCATCAACACAAGGAGCGTTGAATGTTAACCAAGCGCTTAGAGCAAAGTCTACATAACGATTGCAGATTCTACAAGCCTGAAAAGATCCGGGTTTAGGGTGGCAAGATTCTGGCTTGGTTTCTTCAGCCCTCCCCCCCACACACACTTTCAAAATGGCCTTGGGACATTCAAGAGACAGTTCTTGCTGCTGACCAAGGAACCCCTCAGAAAACCTGGGCAAACAGGTACAGGAAACCATTTATAGGGCTTTGGAAAATATGAAATTTCTGGCAGGGTCCTGCAAGCCATTCGCTTTGGCTTCGTGCTCTGCAGTGTAAACGGTGGTATGAGAGCAAAATACACCCATGGAACTAAAGCAGGGACTGGCAGCCAGCCGCAGAATGTTCTACTTGACTCTTTTTTAAATACATTTATTCATTCTGTGACTGTAGAATGGGTAGGATCACCTAGGTGGGCAAAGGAACAAGGACAAAAGAAAAAAAAAACAAGCACTTCTGTGCTCCTGAGATGCAGAGCCGCCATTTTTAAGGCCTGCAAGAACACTCAGTAAGCGCAAACTGCCCAAGGAGCTGCTGATTCAGTTCTACAGAGGAATTATTGAGTCTGTCATTTGCACCTCTATAACTGTCTGGTTCGGTTCTGCAACCCAACAAGAAAGACACAGACTTCAGAGGATAATTAGAACTGCAGAAAAAATAATTGCTACCAACCTGCCTTCCATTGAAGACCTGTATACTGCATGAATCAAGAAGAGGGCCGTGAAAATATTTACAGATCCCTCACATCCAGGACATAAACTGTGTCAACTCCTACCCTCAAAACGACACTATAGAGCACTGCACACCAGAACAACTAGACACAAGAACAGTTTTTTCCCGAAGACCATCACTCTGCTAAACAAATAATTCCCTCAACACTGTCAAACTATTCACTGAATCTGCACTACTATTAATCTTCTCAACGTTCCCACCACCCACCTCTCTCCACTTATGACTGTATGACTGTAACTTTGTTGCTTGTATCCTTATGATTTATATTGATATTGTTTCCTGATTGCCTATTTGTACCCTATCACTATCATTAAGTGTTGTACCTTAGAATTCTTGTTGAACGTATCTTTTCTTTTATGTACACTGAGAGCATATGCACCAAGACAAATTCCTTGTGTGTCCAATCACACTTGGCCAATAAAAAATTCTATTCTATTCTATTCAGAGCCGCCATTTTTAAGGCCTGCAAGAACACCACAAGAATCATTTTTAAAAAGGCTTTTTCTTGGAAATGGAAGGGTTAAAAGTGACAGGCGTGGGGTTTGAAACTCAGGGTTGGCCCCCTGAGTTATAAGGTTGGCCATTGTTTGAGCTACGAGTGGATATTGACAACTCAGAGGATGGAAGCAGAGTCTGTCCATGGACAAGGCAATGATATGTTGGAAAGAAAATCCATCCGGTTCAGTTCCAATCTGGGAGAAAGTGCTGGACATAACATGAAGGCTGAAGACTGATTGGAAAGAAAAGTTCTCTTTATTGATGAAGCAGAACCACCAATCGCATGTGATCCTGGTCAGCTGACAAAATGGAATTTAGAGCGGGTGAGTTTTTATACCTTCTGGATTCCTATGGAGGTCATATAGGGGTTATGTAGGGGTCATAGCTGGCTCTATAGGCAAAAGAGGAAATACAAATCCTAGGTCTGAGCTAATTTTGTCAACCTTTTGTTTGTCACTTGTCTGGAGTCTCTGCCTGACCCAGTCTTTCTGATTGGATTACCAAAGTCTGCATTTCTAACAGCTGGCCTCCTCAGTTTCTGCTTGGGGCAGGGAATCTGGGGCCGGTTTCTATCTCCCTTAAGATTTTCCCCCATTTCTCCTTTAAGGGAAATATTTTATCCTGATTTTTTAATATTTCCCAAAATATTTCATTCTTCTAGGAGAGGGGGAGGGGGGACTTCTTACACTTCCTACAGATAGTGTGACTATATTGGGGGGGGGATAAAGGACATACCTGAAAAGGGGGCAAATCTGAAAGAAGTTCAAAAGAGGATAAAAATGTAATTATGTTTATAACTTTGCTTCACAAAGGAAGCTTAAGAGCTAAACCAAGAAAAGCTTTACAAAAATGCATGTTTGAATAGAAGTTTCTAAAAAGCATCAAAAGCTGTGCAATTCTAAGAGACACTTATTGAAAAGGTTTTTTTGTGATCTGACCACATTAAACGTACATCAAGCACCTTAGCTGTGCATCTCTATGGGAAAAGATGAAGGACTAAAACAAAGGACAAAGGGGAGCTTTTGGAAAATAAATAAATCTGTAGAGTCCCTGGGGCTCTCCAAGCTTACCGTATTTTTCGGAGTATAAGACACAACTTCCCTCCCCCCCAAAAAAGGGGTGAAAATCTGGGTGCATCTTATACTTCAAATGTAGCCTCACCCAGCTTCTCAAATGGAGGTTTCAGAGGGTGAAAAAAGCATCAGAAATGAAGCTTCAGAAAAGAAGCCCCCAAACAGGACTTCAGAAAAAAAGCCTCTAAACAGAGCTTCAGAAAAAAAGCCTCCAAATAGAGCTTCAGAAAAGAAGCCTCCAAACAGAGTTTCAGAGGCTTTTTTTCTGAAGCTCTATTTTGGAGGCTTTCAGAGGCAGAAAAAAAGTTTTTTCTGAAACAGAGTTTCAGAAATTTCAGAGGCAGAAAAAAAAGCAAAACAAAAAACAAGGCACAGAGCTCACAACCAAGGAACCTGTTGCTAAAATTCACCTCTGGGAACAGCTTATTCAGGGAGGCCGATCCACCTGCCAATCAGCTTTTTTCTTATTTTCCTCCCCAAAATCTAAGATGCATCTTATACTCCAAAAAATGCGGTAGTTGTTTTCTTGCAGATGTTGTTAACCCTGAAGCGGATCTGGCTGACACCATCTTTGTGGCTTCAGGGTTGCCACAAGGCAGAAATGGTGACAAAGAGGCGGGGGGGAATAGTTAGTTGGGGTTTTGCAATCAAAAAAAAAAGTTTTCCTATGGGAACCAAGGTCATTCCAACAGGTGGCTGGGAGAGGAGGAGCGAAGTAACCAAGCAACCGGCCAGCACCTCTATTGGACCATGTGACTGTTGACTTGGAGAAAGAGGGCAACTTTCACTTTTAATCAGGTGAAAACCACGGGAACTTTCAGAGTTGGTTTTCACCAGTTGTGCCAATATGATGTATCCAAATAAATTGTTCTTTGAGGACTCCATCTGCCTCGGAGTTCTGGTGTATTACTTGGAACCCTGACAGATGTTTCATTGCCCAACTAAGAAACATCATCAGTGCTGCTGATGTTACCTAGTAGGGTAATCAAATGTTTGCAAGAAAACACCAAGCCCAGAGAGCATCAAAGACTCCACAGTTTAACCCTGAGCTACAAATATATCTTCTATCGATATAAATAACTGAAATAAAGAACTGAAATAAAGAATTGCCCTTTGCGATGAATGGTCAATAGTTTGCTTGCAAGCTGAGCCAAGAGTAGAGTTTCTTTGGTTTGCATAAGTGCAGGCTCTGAAGGACCAGTTCTCTAAAACAGAAAATACCATATTCTCAATGCTACAGGCTGGCTGGTCCAACAAATATTTAATATTGCACTTAAAGCAGAAAATACCAAATGACTTGGTCAGCTTGATGAAGGTCATCAAGCTACTTTTGCTACAACTTAGTTTGAAATCCATGTCTTTAGATCTTGAGCTTTGGGGGGAGAAGAATATCACATCGCCGTTGTCGCTTAGAGGCAGATACGGATCTGCTGGCACTCCTGCAAAAATTGCAGCTGTTTGTGCAATTAAGTCGCCATTAGAACATGGAGTTGCTAAACATTCATTTATTTATTTGTTCCTTCCTTTATTGCATTTGTACATGCTGCCAAATCAAACCAGCTCGTTGGGGTTTTGAAACAGATAAAAATCAAAGTGGGATAACATTACAAAAGGAAAACAATCAAATGAAGCAAGAAGTAATAAAACAAGGATAACTCAAGAATCTCAGGAAACAATCCCAGAGTCCTTGAGGGCAGGAATGGTTCGTTGTGAAAGAGAAACCCCAATATAGATAACCCCAAAATCAGATATTACCAACTTGTATAGAAGTACTATCGAACGCGTCCAGAAATATTTTACTAGAAGAGTTCTTCGCTCCTCCGAAAACAACAAAATACCTTATACCACCAGGCTTGAAATCCTGGGATTAGAAAACTTAGAACTCCGCCGACTCCGACATGATCTGTGTTTAACACACAAAATCATCTATTGTAATATCCTTCCTGTAAAAGACTACTTCAGTTTCAATCGCAACAATACAAGAGCAAACAATAGATTCAAACTTATTGTCAACCGCTTCAAACTTGATTGCAGAAAATATGACTTTTGTAACAGAGTTGTTAATGCTTGGAACTCACTACCTGACTCTATAGTCTCTACTCAAAACCCCAAAATCTTTCGCTTACGCCATAGAGCAGGGTTTCCTAAAATTTTTGTCTTTCCCTTTAGAGTAAATTTAATGTACACTCCTCTCTTAAAATCCAAACACCAACACGAGCACAATGAAAACAACACAATGAAACTTTGGGAAAGGTGGATTTATCGTGAAAACGTAAGTAAAAGTTTCTTCATAATTCCCTTGGACTCTGCCTGCAGCTCCCTAAGGGATATACACCATACCAGAGGTCAGTGGTGAAATCCATTTTTTTTTTTAAATACCGGTTCCGTCGGTGTGGCTTGGTGGGTGTGGTGTGGCTCGGTGGGCATGACAGGGGAAGGATACTGCAAAATTCCCATTCCCTCCCCACTCCTGGGGGAAGGATATTGCAAAATCTCCATTCCCACCCCACTCTGGGGCCAGCCAGAGGTGGTATTTGCCAGTTCTCCCAACTGCTCAAAATTTCTGCTACTGGTTCTCCAGAACCTGTCACAACCTGTTGGATTTCACCCCTGCCAGAGATGGTATTCAGCAGGTTCTGACCAGTTCTGGAGAACCGGTAGCAGAAATTTTGAGTAGTTCGGAGAACCGGTAAATACCACCTCTGCCTGGCCCCGATCCATCTATTGTCTGCCTCCTGAGTCCCAGCTGATTGGGAGGAAATGGGGATTTTGCAGTAACCTTCCCCTGGAGTGGGGAGGAAATGGGGATATTTTACAGTATCCTTCCCCTGCCACACCCACCAAGCCACACCCACTAAGTCATGCCATGCCCATCAAACCACACCCACAGGACCAATAGTAAAAAGAATTGGGAAATTGCAGTTGGGAAACCCTGCTATATAAAATCGCATTTTATTACTAAAGTTTATTACCTACATGGAACTAGATATACAGGTTTTCTTTTAATGCTGTGCTCTGCTATGTTCTCTGTTATACAGCTGTTATACTGACTTTCTTAGGAAATATATATATATATATATATATATATAAGCATAAGATTTTAGAACGGAGTAACAAAAGAATACGCTTTGAAAAGAATAGGTTGTGTCCTATGCTTCTATGTATGGTTAGGTGCTTGATGACATATCTGTCTAGAAACGAGGAATGTGAATTGAATGTTATACCCGCTCTTTTAGTCTTGACTCATCCCATCATATGCAAAGGGCAGCTAACCATAAACTGTTGACTTCTAGAGGAATTGCCGAAAGCTTCTTTGATGTCTGACAGGACACCAACAGATGCGTCAGGATCACCTCCTCCCCAAAGAACGTTGATTGTGTGCTTTGGGATGCTAACCTAACACAGGAAGGGCTAAACTCAAGGCCTGTGCTTAGATCTGGCCTGTGGGGCCGCCCTGGAAACAGTGAAGAGCTGGCCTGTGGTCAGTGGTGGGATTCAGCCGGTTCGCACCACTTCGGGAGAACCGGTTGTTAACTTTCTGAGCAGTTTGGTGAACTGGTTGTTGGAAGAAATAATTAGGGCAGAGAACCGGTTGTTAAACCGACTTGAATCCCACCACTGCCTTTGGTGCCTCTGCCAGTGAAAAGGCAGAGGGTGCAGCCCTCCCGAGCTCCTTTTATTTATTTATTTTATTTTATTTATTTATTTTGTCACAACAATTATTTTATTTATTTATTTACATTTATTTACATTTATATCCCGCCCTTCTCCAAAGACTCAGGGCGGCTTACAGTGTGTAAGGCAATAGTCTCATTCTATTTGTATATTTACAAAGTCAACTTATTGCCCTCCCAACAATCTGGGTCCTCATTTTACCTACCTTATAAAGGATGGAAGGCTGAGTCAACCTTGGGCCTGGTGGGACTCGAGCCTGCAGTAATTGCAGGCTATTGTGTTTTAATAACAGGCTATCTTACAGCCTGAGCCGCCACGGCCCTTATACAATATACACAAGCATCACACAAAATGATTATATAGTATATAAACATATATATGAGGAAATATAAGGAAGTATAAGCATATATATATATATAAGAAAAAAAAACAATAGGACAGGAACGGTAGGCACATTTGTGCTCTTATGCACGCCCCTTATAGTCCTCTTAGGAATGGGGTGAGGTCAATAGTAGAAAGTTTTAGGTTAAAGCTTTTGGGATTATGGGAAGAGACCACAGAGTCAGGTAAGGTATTCCAAGCACTGATAATTCTGTTACAGAAGTCATATTTTCTGCAATCTAGATTAAAGCGGTTAACATTAAGTTTAAATCTATTGGTTGCTCTTGTATTGTTGCAATTGAAGCTGAAGTAGTCTTTAACAGGAAGGACATTACAATAGATGATTCTATGAGTTAAACTCAGGTCTTGTCGAAGGCGACGGAGTTCCAAGTTTTCTAAACCCAGGTTTTCAAGTCTGGTGGCATAAGGTATTTTGTTGTTTTCAGAGGAGTGGAGAACTCTTCTTGTAAAATATTTCTGGACACGTTCAATTGTATTGATGTCAGAAATGTGGTATGGGTTCCAGACAGGCGAGCTGTATTCAAGAATTGGTCTAGCAAATGTTTTATATGTTCTGGTTAGTAGTGTAGTGTTTTTGAAAAAGAAGCTACATAGGATTAGGTTTACAACTCTTAGAGTCTTTTTTGCTATGCAGTTGCAGTTTTCACTGGCAGAGGGTTGCAGGAGGCAGTTGCAGCCAGAAAGGGAGCTCAGGAGTCCATTTTCACTGGCAGAGCACTCAGGCCACCACAGGCATCCCCCATACGAGTGACATTGAGCTGGCCACGCCCACTCTGGCCATGCCCATCCCGGTTCCCTGAGGTCAAACACAACCCTGATGCGGCTCACAATGAAATCGAGTTTGACAGCCCTGGTCCAATGGTGAAATTAATTTTTTTTTACTACCGGTTCTCTGGGCATGGCTTGGTGGGCGTGGTGTGGTGTGCCTTGGTGGGCGTAGCAGGGGAAGGATACTGCAAAATCTCCAGTCCCACTCCACTCCAGGGGAAGGATGCAGCAAAATCCCCATTCCCTCCCCACTCCTGGGGGAAAGATATTGCAAAATCTCCATTCCCTCTCCACTCTGGGGCCAGCCAGAGGTGGTATTTGCTGGTTCTCCAAACTACTCAAAATTTCTGCTATCGGTTCTCCAGAACCTGTCAGAACCTGCTGGATTTCACCCCTGACCTGGTCTAATAGAACATAGAATCATAGGGATGAAGACACTTCAGGCATCTTCTAGTCCAAGCTTCTACTCAAGTTAGGAGATCCTATACCATCCCGGTAACCTCCCGTCTATTTTTGAAAACCTCTACTGATGGAGTACCCACGAGTCCAGGAAACAAGTTATTCCATGCATCCTTCTGGAAGTTTAAATAAAGCTGGACTTCGATAAACTGCATTTCCTCCCTCCTCACCCTCCCAAACATATTTTCATTTCAAAGCCAGACATCAACAGCCTGCAAATCAAAACAGAATCAAGGATTTTGACGGAGAGGTTATGCTTCATTTTAAAAAATAAACAAATAAGTGAGCTGTCCAAAGACAATTATGTGATCTGGGAGGGATTGTTTTTCATAAGAGAGCTATTATCTCCAGTTTTAAGGTGGGCAGAGTGTTAGAAGTAATGAATCAGCTTTTGTGACGCTCCCATAGTTCACAGTTTAGTCTAGGGTGCGGAGAGTCTAATGTGGTTTGTGCAGCGGCAGAACGATACTTACAATTAACAAGTGGGGTTTTTTTTTCCTTGCGAGTTGATCCAAGCCTGGCATTTTTTTACTTTGGGAAATGTCCCTTTCGCTGCAAGTGAGTATGGAAGAGAAACACGCTCTAAATCGTGAGAAATATATAAATTTTATAAAACAGTTGACTGAAAGTACGATCTGTAAAACAAAAAGGAGAGCAACAGATAAAAAACCACAGTAGAGAATATTATGAACCATTAATTAGAATTAAACAAATAATCGAAAGAATCTTATTATTTGTAGCACATTTCTAATAGATTCGACTTCCCTTAATAAGAACAAACTCTCAGCTACGTTTAACATGCTTGTTTTCAAATTCTAAAGTTACAATAAAAGTTTCGAAATGACAAAGGATAAAAATCAACCTTTTTATAACTTCAGACTCCTGAATAGGTGAACATCGAAAAGTTCTTATCATGGGCAATGAATAGATGCACTAAGGAAGAAAAATTAAAATGGAAAATAAATCATAAGAATATCTTATGAAATGAAAGGTAGAAAGATGTATGTTTTTGTTTGTATCCCGCCTTTATTATTTTTACAAATAACTCAAGGCACTTAAGATATTCCTTCCTTCCTTTTACTGTCCCCACAACAACAACATTGTGAGGTGAATTGGGCTGAGAGCAGGGGTGAAATCCAGACGGTTCTGATAGGTTCTTGAGAACCGGTAGCGGAAATTTTGAGCAGTTCAGAGAACCGGTAGCGGAAATTTTGAGTAGTTTGGAGAACCAGCAAATATCACCTCTGGCTGGCCCCAGAGTGGGGTGGGAATGGAGATTTTGCAATATCCTTCCCCTGCCATGCCCAAGCCACACCCACCAAGCCAGAGCATGCCCACCAAGCCATACCCACAGAACCGGTAGTAAAAAAAAATTGGATTTCACCACTGGCTGAGAGATAGTGACTGGCCCAAGGTTGGCCAGCTGGCTTTCATGACTAATGTGAGACCCATAGTCTCCTGGTTTCTAGCCTGGCGCCTTAACCACTAAGACAAATTGGTTGTCACTCAAGATGCAAGTTTGGTAAAAGGAAGGACTGAATATAATGTATATAGTTGGACTATGACATTTGTTGCAGTCTTATATCCAGATGACCACCCATTTTGATGGCTGTAAAGAGGCAATGGGCCAATTCATCAAAGGAGTTATCACCAGCCTTGGAAGAAGAATGGAATAAAATTTTTAAAAAGCAAATAACAAATATGGCCATTTGCTACTTCCTGAATGACAGGAAAGAATAGAAAGTAGCGTCTCTTGAGTCCCACTCTATTCCTTATGATGATATTCGAGATGGGATTCAGCCGGTTCGGACCAGTTTGGACGAACCGGATGTTAATATTAATCTGTTTGGCGAACCGGTTGTTGCAAGGACTGGCTGACCCACCCACCTCACCCCTCCCAGGAGTCTATATGCAGCCTGTTTTGGATGTCAGGTAAGTGCAGGGCCCGCGTGGAGGCTCTGGAAGGATGAAAAACAGGTCTACTGGAAGTTCCGGGAGTCCAGAAACAAACCCTCCGGAGGGTCTCCGGAGCCCGGGGAGGCTGTTTTCGCCCTCCCAGAGGCTCAAAGAAAGCCTCTGGAGTCTGGGGAGGGTGAAAACGCCCTTCCTTCGTGGTGCAGGAGGCTAAGTAGGCCACGCCCACCATGGCCACGCCCACCCAGCAACTGGACAGAGAACCAGTTGCCAAAATTCCTGAATCCCACCCCTGATTATATGGATACTTCCGTGTAACTTTCTTGGACACAATAGAGAAGTGGTTTGGCACTGGCTTACCATATTCTAGAATGCAAATCTAGTCTCCTGCTCGGGAATGTTCTAGTGGTCCTTCTAGATCTAGATCCTGCCCTCTGGAATGAGCTGCCTCTGGGGCTTCGTCAACTCCCCGACCTCCAGACCTTTCGCCGCGAGCTGAAGACGCTTTTGTTTCAGCCAGCAGGGTTAGCTTAAAAGTAGTTTTTAAATGGGGTTTTTAAATGGGGTTTTTAATTTTATTCCAATTTTTAGGCCACATATTGAATTAGTTTTTATATTGTTTTTAACCTGTGTTATATGTATTTTTTGTATTTTTATTGGCTGTGAACCGCCCTGAGTCCTTCAGGAGAAGGGTGGTATATAAATCGAATAAATAAATAAATAAATAAATAAATAAATAAATAAATAAATAAATAAATAAATAAATAAATAAATAAAAATAAAATAAAATAATAAAATAAAATAAAATAAAATAAAATAAAATAAAATATAAAATAAAATAAAATAAAATAAAATAAAATAAAACAAAACAAAATAAAATAAAATAAAATAAATAGATTCCAAGGTGTTTCCTTTTTAAAAAAAAAAAAAGACCAGAGTTGGGCCTTGAGTCATTATAGATCTTTCCAGGAACATCTGGTAGACCACTGGTGGGACATAGAACGTTGTGGGACATAAGATGGAGACTGAACTTGATCTAACCACAAGTTTCTTCTGCTATTCCCCATCCTTAAACACCAGCCTTCCTTGCCAAACCCCAACTGACCCCACACTTATTTTATTCTTTTATTTATTTTTTCATATTTTTATACTGCCCTTCTCCGAGGACTCAGGGCGGTGTACAGCATAAATAAAACATAGATATCAAAAAATTTTAAAATACAATATTCAATTTAAAAATCTAATTCAATAAGCTGCATGTTAAAATAACGAGATAAAAGTTAATAAATAAATTAAGACCCCTTAAGAAACCCACTAAAAACCCTCAATATTAAAATTAATCATTAGGCCAGCCCCGCTTGATGAAAGAAAGAGGTTTTGAGCTCGCGCTTAAAGGTCCGAAAATTTCCAAGTTCCAGCTGATGATTACTGCCCAGGAATGGCACTATCTGGCATTGTCCACACCATGCATTCCTCGTCAGCCCACCGTGCATGCCTGCTTTTGCAAATCGGGTGTATTTTTAACCTTCCAGGCACTCTCCTTTTAAGCGAAAACATCTGCCTACCAAGTATAAAAACCCCTCAGCCTGCAGAGTTCTTGTTTGCAAGGCCCTTTTCTAACACCAGGCTTGTTTAAAGCCAGTTTGACAGCAAAACAAACGAACGCTGATGTTCTTTGTGACCCTTCGTTGCTACAGAAAAAGGGTCTGGCTTAATTATTTTTGAGGCTGCAAAGCTGGTTTCTTGCACCCTATTTCATTCCCATGAAAAAGGGATTTTTGACCTAAACCCTCAGCCAGATATGTTCTCAAACGTCTGCCAATTTATGGGTTAAAGTATAGATGATGAGGGGTTCATTTGTCATGCCAATAAGCAATCAAAAGCCATTGCACACACAAATAAAAATAGAAACAGCTTTTTCACAATATTTACTCTTGTTTCTCCTGATGCAATCTGAGAAAAACACCATATCAGGGGAAAATAATTATTGGAAGTAGAAAACAAAGCCATATTCATGGTCACCGTGCAGTTATTGTGCAAACAAAGGCATTAAATCTTGGAATGTTCTTATGGTGAAGAATGCCATAACATCAACTGACTTAGCTATATTGGGAAGAATAAAGAATAATTTACTCATATAATTTATATGATATACCTGAAGGCCAGACAAGGAATAATGGATGGAAACTGAACAAGAAGAGATTCAACCTAGAAAACCCTAGAAAGGCCGTGGATAGCTCAGGCTGTTAGGAGCCTGTTATTAGAACACAATAGCCTGCAATTACTGCAGGTTCAAGCCCGGCCCAAGGTTGACTCAGCCTTCCATCCTTTATAAGGTAGGTAAAATGAGGACCCAGATTGTTGGGGGGGCAATAAGTTGACTTTGTAAATATACAAATAGAATGAGACTATTGCCTTATACACTGTAAGCCGCCCTGAGTCTTCGGAGAAGAGCGGGATATAAATGTAAATAAAAAAAAAATAGGGAGGAATTTTCTGACAGTGAGAACAATCAACAGAGGGTTTGGAACCCTCACCACATCTCTGACATCAATACAATTGAACTTGTCCAGAAATATTTTACAAGAGTTCTCCATTCCTCTGAAAACAACAAAATACTTTATCCCACCAGACTTAAAATCCTAGGCTTAGAAAACTTGGAACTCCGTCGCCTTCAACAAGACCTAAGTTTCACTCATAGAATCATTTACCGTAATGTCCTTCCTGTTAAAGACTACTTCAGCTTTAATTGCAATAATACAAGAGCAACCAATAGATTTAAACTTAATGTCAACCGCTTTAATCTAGATTGCAGAAAATATGACTTCTGTAACAGAATCATCAGTGCTTGGAATACTTTACCTGACTCTGTGGTCTCTTCCCATAATCCTAAAAACTTTAACCAAAAACTTTCTAATATTGACCTCACCCCATTCCTAAGAGGACCATAAGGGGCGTGTATAAGCGCACAAACGTGCCTACCGTTCCTGTCCTATTGTTTTTCTTTTCTTCTTCCTATATATATATATGCTTATACCTCCTAATATTTACTCATATATATGTTTATGTAGAGGGATGCGGTGGCTCAGGGGCTAGGACGTTGAGCTTGTCGATCGAAAGATCGGCAGTTCGGCGGTTCAAATCCCTAGTGCTGCCGTGTAACGGGGTGAGCTCCCGTGACTTGTCCCAGCTTCTGCCAACCTAGCAGTTTCGAAAGCACGTAAAAATGCAAGTAGAAAAAATAGGGACCACCTTTGGTGGGAAGGTAACAGCGTTCTGTGTGCCTTTTGTGTTGAGTCATGCCGGCCACATGACCACGGAGACGTCTTCGGACAGCGCTGGCTCTTCGGCTTTGAAACAGAGATGAGCACCGTCCCCTAGAGTCAGGAACAACTAGCACGTATGGGCGAGGGGAACCTTTACCTTTACCTTTACCTTATGTTTATATACTATATAATCTTTTGTATGATACTTACATATATTGTTGTGACAAAATAAATAAATAAATAAATAAAAAGTTGTGGGAGCTTCTTCACTGGAAGCTTTCAAGAAGAGACTGGACTGCCATCTGTCAGAAATGGTGTAGGGTCTCCTGCTTGGGTGGGGAGTTGACCTACAAGGTCTCTTCCAACTTTGTTAATCTAATCTAACTCCTTCAGTCATTGGCTCAATCCCTACACCAGAACGAAAAAGTCAACAAGATGTTGGGAACTCCTCAAGACCATTGGAGAAACCAGTTTCGGGAGTCTTGAAAAGTTCAGTGACTTGAAACTTTGAATTCTTCAGTGAATAGTAAAAACCAAAGTGGTTGGTGATGGGAAACAGCTTTCAGAGGGTCTCATTTGAGTTTATTTACCTTTGCTGAAGTGAACATTTTGGGGCAGAGCCATCTTCTGATCTTCTTGTGAAAAAGAGGATTGGATCCAGTGATTAACCATTCCCTACCTTGCTTCAAAAGGCAAACGTTTGAAGCCGGGGCCCTGCCAACAAGCCAAACTAAGACCCTTGGAATTGCCCCAAAGCAACTTATGATGTGTAGAGGTGTTATCAGAAAGCATGAAGGATGTATCACTTTGAAGGGACTCTTGAAAAGGAAAGTGTCCTGAGACTGGAACAGAAACACCTCCTGCCCTTCCTCAGGTTGAAGGGGATTTGATTAGCCTCCAAAATTAAGGGGGGGGCACCTTAAAAGGAAACCCTTGGACCTCTCTGTATGTAAACTGGAGCTGGAAATATTTTGATTCTGAGCTGTGTCGGGCCTCCAGACGCATGAGGGACCTCTACCAGCAACCTTTACCCATATGGCTGCCATGGATGAATATTTCATTTTCCTTTCATCAAGTAAAATTCCAGAAAGAACCAACAGCAAGGCTTTTCCAAAGGTCCCTATCTACAATGAAAGAGCGAAAGACTGGAATTGGCTAGATTTTTTTTTTTTTTGTTTACATTTATACCCCGCCCTTCTCCGAAGACTCAGGGCGGCTTACAATGTATAAGGCAATAGTCTCATTCTATTTGTATATTTTTTACAAAGTCAACTTATTGCCCCCCCAACAATCTGGGTCCTCATTTTACCTACCTTATAAAGGGTGGAAGGCTGAGTCAACCTTGGGCCGGGCTCGAACCTGCAGTAATTGCAGGCTTTGTGTTCTAATAACAGGCTTCTCTATTGCCTGAGCTATCCCGGCCAAAGATCCAAATCTAAATCATGCACTCATAGGAGAACATTCCTCCAACATCTGGACCATGACTCTGCCCAGGTAATCCCTTCCAGGACCTTCTAGGTCGGAGTTGTGGATAGTCTGATTCATATCGGCCAAAATTCGCAACTTGAAAGTTTGTAATGTCTATAAGATCATTTCTCCCTCGTTTTGGTTTCCACTCCCTATTTAATTACCTTCCTCCTTTCTGTTGCTCCTCTCTGGGAGGAGTTTTTCAAAGTATCTCTAGCAGGATTACCAGATTCTGTAACAACTTGGTTCCCCATGCCATCCGTTTGGTAAACTCGCAAGAGTCGTTTTTCTCGCCATGTACATGTATACATCAGAACTAGACTGTGTTATCTCTCTGTGTCATATAATATATGTGGGTATATGTATATATGCATAATTACAGAGGTGGGATCCAGCTGGTTCAGTCTGGTTCGGGCAAGCCGGTTGCTCCGACGATCAGCTGAGAGTGAACCGGTTTGCTCTGACTGTCAGCTGGGCCCGCCCGCCTGCCGCTGCGCTATACCTATCTTTATTTCATTCATTTGAAGCCCAGCTGATAGAGGTGGCAGAGCGGATTCCTGCGCGTCTACTGTTTTTAGTCTTTTTAACACTGCTTTTAATGGTGTTTTCTGATGGACTGTGCAAATGCAGCGAACCAGTTGTTACACTGGTTGAATCCCACCACTAAATAATTATGTATGTATGTATGTATGTATGTATGTATGTATGTATGTATGTATGTATTAAGCGTTGTAAGTGTTGTACCTTGATGAAAGTATCTTTTCTTTTATGAACACTGAGACCATATGCACCAAGACAAATTCCTTGTGTGTCCAATCACACTTGGCCAATAAAAATTCTATTCTATTCATGTATTTATTTTGTCATGTTTATGCAGTGTGTACTGGAGGTGGTGACCCTTTGAGAGCTGTATGCAACAAAATTTCATTTTAACGTGTGCCGATTAGTGTATATTTAAAGCAACAATAAAGTTAGTTTAAGTTCAATCTATATAATTACCCGGAAAAACATGTGAGATGAGTAGAGGGAAGACATGAGTTAGGAACATTTTAATAGCTATTAGCTACAAAAAATATAAGAAGGGAGACCCAATTTTGTTTGGTGTGACTCACACAAAAATCTGTTGTCAACCCTGAAGCTGACCTGACCAGAGCCATATTGGAGCGTCAGTGTTGCCACACTGGAGCTGGGGGACAGGGAGGGGGGATTAGAGATAGAGGGATTTGGGTAGCCAAAACAAAATACTTTCTCTTGAGAACCAAGGACATTCTCACACCTGGTCCCTGGAAGGAGGGGTGATGTTATCAGACGGAGCCGTGATTGGATCATGTGACTGTTTTGAGAAAGTGAAAAACTGTTGCTTTTAATTAGGTAAAAATCACAGGAAACTTCAGAGTCGGTTTTCACCAGATATGTGCCAATATGATTTTTCCAATAAAGCTACCCTTTGAGGACTTTGCCTGCCTCGGAGTTTTGCTTGTTATGGATCTATTACTTGGAACCTTCACATCTGTATTTAGATGAAGTGGAATGATGGGTAAACTCCAAAGACTGATTACAAATTGTTACATTGATTTCAAATCAGGAGGGAAAAAATAACTTTATTTCACTCGATCCATAAATCTGCAGGACTTTTTCATACCTTATAAACTTAAGCATTGTCTTTAAATGTCTCTATTCTCAGTTTTCCTGGTCATGGTTGTCCCAAAGATGCTTTTTCAAAAGGTCAGCTGGACTTTTGTTGGTTTTCCCTGAAGACGTTTCACTTCTCATCCAAGGAGTTTCTTCGGTTCTGATTGAATGATGGAGAATGGAAGAGTTTATATTCCTTGCAGTCATCTGGTCATTAGCATCTTTCTGGTAGCCGTTGAGGCCACTTGGAGGTTTATCTGCGCCCTCAAATGGGTGCAGAGGTGAAAAGGCACCTTTGGCTTGCCTTTAAACAGTTTATTTTATTTTATATTACTTCATTTCATTGGTTGATGATCTCTGCAGGGCCAGGGATAGGGGTTATTCCTCTGCCCTGGTCCTATTAGACCTCTCAGCGGCTTTTGATACCATCGACCATGGTATCCTGCTGCACCAATTGGAGGGATTGGGAGTGGGAGGCACTGTTTATCAGTGGTTCTCCTCCTATCTCTCTGATCGGTCGCAGACGGTGTTGGCAGGGGGGCAGAGGTCGACCTCGAGGCACCTCACTTGTGGAGTGCCGCAAGGGTCGATTCTCTTGCCCCTCCTGTTCAACATCTATATGAAGCTGCTGGGTGAGATCATCAGTGGCTTTGGGGTGAGGTACCATCTGTACGCTGATGACACTCAGCTGTACTTTTCCACCCCGGGCCACCCCAACGAAGCTATCGAAGTGCTGTCCCGGTGTCTGGAAGCCGTACGGGTCTGGATGGGGAGAAACAGGCTCAAGCTCAATCCCTCCAAGATGGAGTGGCTGTGGATGCCGGCACCCCGGTACAGTCAGTTGCAGTTGCGGCTGACTGTTGGGGGCGAGTTATTGGCCCCAATGGAAAGGGTGCGCAACTTGGGCGTTCTCCTGGATGGGCGGTTGTCTTTGGAAGATCATTTGACAGCTGTCTCCAGGAGAGCTTTTTACCAGGTTCGCCTGGTCCGCCAGTTGTGCCCCTTCCTAGACCGGGATGCCCTATACACGGTCACTCATGCGCTCGTGGCATCTCGCTTGGACTACTGCAATGCTCTCTACATGGGGCTCCCCTTGAAGAGCATCGGGAGGCTTCAGTTGGTTCAGAATGCAGCTGCGCGGGTGATAGAGGGAGCCCCTCGTGGCTCCCATGTGACACCACTCCTGCGCAGACTGCACTGGCTACCTGTGGCCTTTCGGGTGCACTTCAAGGTTTTGGTTACCATCTTTAAAGCGCTCCATGGCATAGGGCTGGGTTATTTATGGGACCACCTACTACCACCGATTGCCTCCCACCGACCCGTACGATCTCACAGAGAGGGACTCCTTAGGGTGCCGTCCGCCAGGCAGTGCCGACTGGCGACACCCAGGGGAAGGGCCTTCTCTGTGAGGGCCCCCACCCTCTGGAATGAGCTTCCCCCAGGACTTCGCCAACTTCCTGACCTTCGAACCTTCCGCCGCGAGCTTAAGACACATCTATTTATCTGTGCAGGGCTGGCCTAGGGTTTTAGTTTTAAATTTAGTTTTTAAATGGGGTTTTGTATCATTTTAACGATAGTTTTAAATTTGGCCTAATTTAATAAGTTTTTTAAATGTTGTTTTAACTTGTATTTATTTTTATGTTTTATTAGGCTGTAAACCGCCCTGAGTCCTTTGGGAGATAGGGCGGTATAAAAATTTGAATAATAAATAAATAAATAAATAAATAAATTTCAATCAGGAATGTGGTGCCTCAGGGGCTAAGATGCTGAGCTTATCAGTCGAAAGGTTGGCAGCTCAGCGGTTCGAATCCCTAGTAACGTGGTAAGCTCCTGTTATTCGTCCCAGCTTCTGCCAACCTAGCAGTTCGAAAGCATGTAAAAAATGCAAGTAGAAAAATAGGGATCACTTTTGGTGGGAAGGTAACAGCGTTCTGTGTACCTTTGGTGTTGGGTCATGCTGGCCACATGACCACGGAGACGTCTTCGGACAGTGCTGGCTCTTCGGCTTTGAAACGGAGATGAGCACCACCCCCTAGAGTCGGCAACGACTAGCACATATGCACAAGGGGAACCTTTACCTTTACCTTACTTCATTTCATTTCATTACATTACATTACATTACATTACACTTTATTTATTGCCTGCATATGGCACTTTCTCAAGGTCAACCTTGAGAACGTATCTCTCAGTTCACACTTCTGTCTTTTCTTCTTCCCAATTGTTGTGTCTGCCTTAACAAGAGACTAGATTCCTTCTGAGGCAATGTTACTTTTTAATCAACAGCCACTGCAATTATAAACTAGGATCCCATAAGCAATCAAGAATTCAGAAGTGGTGGAAATTTTCCCACCCTCAGCTCTGAAGAAGCTCCAGTAAGAAAGATTAACCTAAACAACACACAAATCCATTCCTCATAAAAGACAGACAATTGCGAAGCTGGAGTTATGTGAAAAGATCCAGGAGGGGAAAAAACAAAAAACAAAGACCAGTTGCATCTGGTTGGAAAATCAAGAATAGCAAAGTGTTTACTTTGCAATCAATGTCGATACCTTATTTGGAATTATGAAAGGAATCTCTTTTTTTTTTTAAGTTCATGACTATTTCTGTCAGTATTATATTCCTAAAAATAGCCAGATTTTACAAGCATTCCCTACAGGGGTGGGCTTCAAAAATTTTCGCAAGGGATTCTCTGCCTGGTTGCTGGGTGGGCGTGGCCATGGTGGGCATGACTTAGTCGGCCTCTTACACCATGGCAGGAGGGGGGGAGTTTTTGCCCTCCCCAGGCTCCAGAGGTTTTTCCTCAAGCCTCCGGGAGAGCGAAAATGGCCTCCCGTGGCTTTGGAGGCCCATTTCCAGCTTTCCTGATCTTCCAGTAGGCCTGTTTTTTGCCCTCCCTGAGCCTCTGTGCATGTCCTGTGTTTACCTGCATCCAAAATGGGCCGCGTGGGGACTCTTGGGAGGGGAGGAGCGGGGTGGGCGGGGCCAGCCAGGAGTAGGATTTGGGGGTTCTCCGAACTACACAGAATCTTAGCTAGAGGTTCTCCCAAACCCCTGGGAACCCCCAGCAGCCCACCCCTGATTCCCTACAGTATGAAATCCAAGCAATACAATACACATTATAAGATTTATAGAAAGTTCCAGAGCCAGTTAGGTCTACTACTTAAGGTATCAGGCTAGAAACAGTGAGTTCTAGTCTCACCTTAAATGCCAGTTTGGGTGATTTGGGGTCAATGACCAGAAGACTGTGAGTTCTAGACCCACCTTAGGCATAAAAGCCAGCTGGATGACTTTGGGCCAGTCCAGCTGGCTTTTATGGGTGGGCAATTCCTGTCACAAGCAATGGATTAGCACTCAATTGATTAGAAAAAAGCAAATCCTACATTCCAAGAAAATGCTAGAAAGGGAAATTTGTAAAAATTGCGAAAAGTGGTAGGGGAAGAGGAGGAGGAGGAGGAGGAGGAGGAGGAGGAGGAGGAGGAAGAAGAAGAAGAAGAAGAAGAAGAAGAAGAAGAAGAAGAAGAAGAAGAAGAAGAAGAAGAAGAAGAAGAAGAAGAAGAAGAACTGTGCTACTTGGAACATCGTACATCTTAAGAAGGTACTTGGTTAATACCTAAGACGCTGGCAGCAACCAGTATCGACCACTAGCACCAATCAGTGGTATTTGTGATGCCTTTTGGAATGTTCAGTTATCTGAGTTTCATGTTTAATGAATAAAGAAATAATGATGATGATGATGATGATGATGATGATGATGATGATGATGATGATGATGATGATGGGAACATAAAATGGAAAACATAAATGATAATAATAATAATGGGAACATAAAGTGGAAAAAAAATAAAGTGGAAAAAAAAGGGACGTTGAGCTTGTCGATCGAAAGGTCGGCAGCTCGACGGTTCGAATCCCTAGTGCTGCCGTGTAACGGGGTAAGCTCCCGTTACTTGTCCCAGCTTCTGCCAACCTAGCAGTTTCGAAAGCACGTAAAAATGCAAATAGAAAAAATAGGGATCACCTTTGGTGGGAAAGTAACAGCGTTCTGTGCGCCTTTGGTGTTAAGTCATGCCAGCCACATGACCATGGAGACGTCTTCAGACAGCGCTGGCTCTTCGGCTTTGAAACAGAGATGAGCACCGCCCCCTAGAGTCGGCAACGACTAGCACATATGTGCGAGGGGAACCTTTACCTTTAAAATGGAAAAATTTATCAAAAATGAGAAGGTGAAGATCTTGTAGGGCTTTTGAATACAGACGGATCATGATTTGGAACACAACACGCCAGATATCACAGTTGTCGAAAACTGAAATGTACAATTTATTGATATCGCAGTACCAGAGTCAAAGAATAAGAACTGGAAGCCAGCAAATTAACAACTGGTTCACCCGAACCGGCCTGAATGGCCGAATCCCACCGCTGCTTATAACCTTCTCCAGCTACCTGGTTTCCTCTAGTCCTTTTATTCAGTCGGCACAGAAGTACAGATAAAAGCTATAGGAAAAGGACCTTGAAGTCCAACCGCAGTCTTTTGCATTTTTATTTGCTATACTGCTTGATAAGGAGAAGCAGGAGGAAGGAGGAAAATCTGTTTTCTGATCTTCTGGCGTGGGGTCACGTTCACATTTTGGCTCGTCTGCTTGTTCTCAACTGCCCTGCGATGAGCAAGGAACAGACCAGCACGTGCATTTTTTAATGAGCTCGTGCGCCCTTTTGATAGTTTTGCCAGAATTTCTAACCTCCAGCTCCCGTGCCACCATATTTTCTTTTTAAGAAAAAAAGAACAAAAATAACATTTCTTCTTTCCCCCCACCCCACTCCCGGCAAAATACCATTTAAATATTGATGAGAGCCAAGAGCCCTCCCCTCTTCCCGAGCAGAAAATCATCCTTTAAAATATGAGCACACTTCTAAAAGAAACATTTGCCCCGTCAAACATTGTCCAAGAATCACAGGATGTATGATTGCTTAAACATTCCAGTGAAATTAAGGAAGGAGGATTGGTTAATGAATGAAAATGGGAGAGAAAACGTTCAGTATCTTGGGAGTTGACTTGACTCAAGCTTGCCTCTCTGGCTGTGGCACTTTCCTTTAAAAAAACAACAACAACAGTTGTGCAGAACGTAATTCTGCAGAGTGAATTCCTGGGAATAAGTTAGTGAGACGGGTCCATTATTATGAACATCACCTGTGATCTCTTGTTTGTCTTATAGTTTATGATACGTTTTTTAATAATACGATCGTAATTGTTTTAAGCAAAGATTGATTGTTTTCTCTTTGTGGTATGTCACCCAGAGTCACCTTCTTGTAAGAACTGGACAAGTAAATAAATCAGATGATCTCGTGACATCCTCACAATTGTCAATCATTAAGAGTTGTATTGGCTTTACCTCCCGGGATGCCCAGGCTTGTGTAGGTCATGGGAAAGTCTTCACTCCACGAGCAATTCCACCAATAGAAGGGAAGGGAAGGGAAGGGAAGGGAAGGGAAGGGAAGGGAAGGGAAGGGAAGGGAAGGGAATGGAATGGAATGGAATAGAATAGAATAGAATAGAATAGAATAGAATAGAATAGAATAGAATTCTTTATTGGCCAAGTGTGATTGGACACACAAGGAATTTGTTTTTGGTGCATACACTCTCAGTGTACATAAAAGAAAAGATATATTCATCAAGGATCATAAGGCACACAACTTAATAATAGTCATAGGGAACAAATAACAGACACACTGACCTACAACCAGCCTATGAACCCCATCAGAATCCAAATCAACTGCCCTGGTTTGTTTGTTTTTTTAGCCTATGGCACGTGTTAGCCAAGGATCACCGAAGTGGCTGGCTGCCTCTGTGAAAGGATTTTTTCAGGCAGAGTTATCTTGCCCTTGGGATGCCTGGATGCTAATAGGCAATCGGGGGAGGCTCCTTTCCTGTCCCAAGTGGTTTATTCACTCACGGGAATCAAGCCGCCAAGCTGGCGACCTCAGCGGAGTGCAGGTTCAAGTGTCTTACCACGTGAGCCATCGCGGCCCCAACTGCATAGCTACCTGGAGACAACGATCCTCAACCAACCCACACAAGCCCCCCCTGCAACCAACACTTCACCTCCCAATGACCCTCACCTGATGTAACCTCCCCATCACAAGACCCTCACTTGACACACCCACACCTGACCAATCGCAAGACTTACAGCAGTGGCCAAAATTGTGGAAACCTTTTGGGAAAAGTGTATTTTCTAAAACTCGATTGCAGAAAATACGACTTCGGCAACAGAGTGGTCAATGCCTGGAACGCACTACCTAACTCTGTAGTTTCTTCCCCAAACCCCCAAAACTTTAATTTTAGACTGTCTACTGTCGACCTCACCTCAGTCCTAAGAGGTATGTAAGGGGCATGCATAAGTGCACCAACGTACCTACCGCTCCTGTCCTACTGTTCCTATTTATTCCTATCCAATTCATGTATTCACAATCATGTTTATACTTTTATATGTAATCTTATATATGTTTGTCAAAATAAAATAAATAAAAATAAATGAAATGAAATGAACACCTCCAGTGATGAGGCTCCCACAATTTCCAAAGGCAACTTCTGTTCCACTGGTTGATTGTTCTCACTGTCAGGAAGTTCCTCCTTATTGCCAGGTTGAATCTCTCCTTGATCAGTTTCCATCCTTTATTCATTGCCTGGCCTTCAGGTGCTTTGGAACAGCGGTTACCAACTGGTGGTCCATGGACCACTGGTGGTCCATGAGAAAATTTTGATGGGCCGCAGAAAAATTATTTGCATTTTTTATATTGCACTAAATTAGGGGTCCTCAAATTATGGTCCCAGTGAGGTGCTTCTGTTGAGCCTCCTTCTCAATCAGTTCCAATTTGAACTGAGCTGTTTTGCCAACTCTTTCTCATGGTGGCTGCTTAGCTTCAACAACTGCTTCCTGTTGTGGCCCTAAGGAGCCCAGGCGGGAAGGCAAGGAGAGGAGAGGTGGGAGGAGTGAGGTGAGGAGAGGCCGGCGAGGTGCCCCTCGATGTGAGTGACATTGAGTTGCTCACGCCCACCCAGTCACATGACCACCTAGCCACGCCCAGCCAACCGGTCATTAGGCAGATCATATTAGTGGTCCGCGGGATTTAAAATTATGAATTTAGTGGTCCCTGAAGTCCAAAAGGTTGGTAACCCCTGCTCTGGAAAATAGCTTGATTCCTCTCCTCTCTGTGGCAACCCCTCAAATATTGCAAGACTGCTATCATGTCTCTCTTGGTCCTTCTCTTCACTACACTAGCCATGCCCAGTTCCTGCAACTGTTCATCATATGTTTTAGCCTCCAGACCCCTAATCATCCTGGTTGCTTTTCTCTGCACTTTTTCTAGAGTCTCAACATCTTTTTTATAGTGTGATGACCAAAACTGGATGCAGTTATTTCTCATTTCCGCTCAACATTTTCAGGAATCCATAAACTTGAGTTGCAAAGTTAATGTAGAGAACTATATCTTCCCACACATTGAGAACAACCTCTGGCCTCCTTCACTGTTGTCTATGCTGGCTGGAGCTACTCAGATTTGTAGTTCTTCTGGGTTCTTCACCCTTGGTTTATAAAGATTTGGCTTCCAAAGGCTGCCAATGGCAACATCAGGCAAAACAGATAGGATTTTATTACTTTTAATCCCAAATGTTTGAGAGCCTTCCCTTCCTTTGTTGATAGAGTCTAAAGGCTGTTCCAGAGAGTAAAATAAACCAAGGGAGGCCAAAATTTGACCAAACAAGTAAGGGCCCTTAATCATGGCCTGTTAGAAGATTGGAACAAAACAATGAGTTATTTTGACCTTGCAATGAAAGAGCAGAACAAGAGGTTCTCTTGTTTATGATAAACGGATTGCATTTGCAGAGGGTTGATTAGTCTAGAGAGATTGCAGAGAACAAGAAAGGAATGAAGACTTGTGGTTTCTGAAGACAGTTAGACACAACATCCTTGGCAAGATCTGGGACATCAAAATATGCTGGTCTTCGGCCATCATAAGAGTTTTGCTTGTTTGTCACATCAGAAAGATTATAACCCAAAATAATCTTGGTACCCTGGGCAGTTTATCCAACCAGCATATTTTTATCCTGAACTTGTTGCGAAGTCATGTCCGACCCATCGCGACCCCATGGATAAAGTTCCTCCAGGCCTTCCTGTTCTCTACCATCCTCTGGAGTCCATTTAAACTCATGCCTACTGCTTCAGTGACTCCATCCAGCCACCTCGTTCTCTGTTGTCCCGTTCTTCTTTTGCCCTCAATCTTTCCCAGCATTAGGCTCTTCTCCAGTGAGTCCTTCCTTCTCATTAGGTGGCCAGAGTATTTCAGTTTCATCTTCAGGATCTGGCCTTCTAAAGAGCAGTCAGGGTTGCTCTCCTCTAGGACTGACCGGTTTGATCGCCTTGCAGTCCAAGGGACTTGCAGGAGTCTTCTCTAGCACCAGAGTTCAAAGGCCTCAATTCTTTGGCGCTCAGCCTTTTTTATGGTCCAACCTTCACAGCCATACATTGCAACTGGGAAAACCATAGCCTTGACTATACGCACTTTTGTTGGCAAGGTGATGTCTCTGCTTTTTAGTAAGATGTCTAGATTTGCCATAGCTTTCCTCCCCAGGAGCAAGCGTCTTTTAATTTCTTGGCTGCAGTCCCCATCTGCGGTGATCTTGGAGCCCAGGAAAATAAAATCTGTCACTACCTCCATTTCTTCCCCATCTATTTGCCAGGAATTGAGAGGGCCAGATGCCATGATTTTAGTTTTCTTAATGTTGAGTTTCAAGTCAACTTTTGCACTCTCCTCCTTCACCCACATCAAGAGGCTCTTTAGTTCCTCTTCGCTTTCTGCCATTAGAGTGGTATCATCTGCGTATCTGAGGTTGTTGATATTTCTTCTGGCAATCTTAATTCCAATTTTTGATTCATCTAGCTCGCCTTTCTCATGATGTGCTCTGCATATAAGTTAAATAGGCAGGGTGATAGTATACAGCCTTGCCGGATTCCTTTCCCAATTTTGAACCAATCGGTTGTTCCGTGTCCAGTTCTCACTGTTGGTTCTTGACCCTCATACAAGGTTTCTCAAGAGACAAATAAGATGGTCTGGTACTCCCATCTCTTTAAGAACTTGCCACAATTTGTTGTGATCCACACAATCAAAGGCTTTAGCAAATAGATACTGTTGCAAATAAATAAGGGCCTCTGTGGCTCAGACTGTTAAGACAGTCTGTTATTAACACAGCTGCTTGCAATTACTGCAGGTTCAAGTCCCACCAGGCCCAAGGTTGACTCAGCCTTCCATCCTTTATAAGGTAGGTAAAATGAGGACCCAGATTGTTGGGGGCAATAAAAGTTGACTTTGTATATAATATACAAATGGATGAAGACTATTGCTTGACATAGTGTAAGCCGCCCTGAGTCTTCAGAGAAGGGCAGGATATAAACGCAAATTTTTAAAAAAATAACCTGTGGCCAGGGGTGGGCTTCAAAACTTTTAGCAAGGGGTTCTCCATCCGGTTGCTGGGTGGGCATGGCCATAGTGGGACCAGCCTAGTCGGCCTCCTGCACCATGGTGGGGGGGAGTTGCCCTCCCTGTGCTCTGGAGGTTTTCATCGAGCCTCCGGGAGGGTAAAAAAGGCCTCCCCAGGCCCTTCCTGAACTTCCGGTAAGCCCATTTTTCGCTCTCCCCAAGCCTCCATACATGCCCTGCACTTACCTGCATCCAAAATGGACCGCGTGGGGACTCCTGGGAGGGGCGGGGTGAGGTGGAAGGGGACAGCCAGGAGAGGGATTTGGGGGTTCTCCGAACTTAAAGACTACTTCAGCTTCAATTGCAATAATACAAGAGCAACCAATAGATTTAAACTTAATGTTAACCGCTTCAATCTAGATTGCAGAAAATATGACTTCTGTAACAGAGTTGTTAATGCTTGGAACACTTTACCTGACTCTGTGGTCTCTTCCCAAAATCCCAAAAACTTTAACCAAAAACGAAGCTGAAGCCTGAAGATAACGAATGAGACTTTGTCGAAACGTCGCCAAGACACTTCCAATTTTACACGGGAGAAAACCCGAACAACCAAAGACCTACATACAAACACCCGTGAAAACCTCAGAAAACATATATATATAATATATATATAATACATATATATATATAAGTATATATATATACTTATACTTCCTTATATTTCCTCATATATATGTTTATATACTATATAATCATTTTGTGTGATGCTTATGTATATTGTTGTGACAAAAATAAATAAATAAAAAGATTAAACAAAATAAAAACTTCACAGAATCTTAACTAGAGGTTCTCATGAACCCCTTTGAACCCCCAGTAGCACACCCCTGTCTGTGGCTATGGACAAGTGATCTATTACAGAATTTTGTGCCCTATTCTTGGTAAGCCTTTGCATTCAGCTAATATAGAATAGAATAGAATAGAATTTTTTATTGGCCAAGTGTGATTGGACACACAAGGAATTTGTCTTGGTGTTTATGCTCTCAGTGCACATAAAAGAAAAGATACGTTCATCAAGGTACTACATTTACAACACAAATGATGGTCAATATATCAATATAAATCATAAGGATTGCCAGCAACAAAGTTACAGTCATACAGTCATAAGTGGAAAGAGATGGGTGATGGGAACGATGAGAAGATTAACAGTAGTGCAGATTTAGTGAATAGTTTGACAGTGTTGATGGAATTATTTGTTTAGCAGAGTGATGGCCTTCGGGAAAAAACTGTTCTTGTGTCTAGTTGTTCTGGTGTGCAGTGCTCTATAGCGTCGTTTTGAGGGTAGGAGTTGAAACAGTTTATGTCCAGGATGCGAGGGATCTGCAAATATTTTCACGGCCCTCTTCTTGATTCGTGCAGTATACAGGTCCTCAATGGAAGGCAGGTTAGTAGCAATTATTTTTTCTGCAGTTCTAATTATCCTCTGAAGTCTGTGTCTTTCTTGTTGGGTTGCAGAACCGAACCAGACAGTTATAGAGGTGCAAATGACAGACTCAATAATTCCTCTGTAGAACATGAATATGTTCTACGGATATATGAAGGTTTGTTCTCCTCTCATGCTCATGGCAATGATTCTTTTTGCTTCATGTCTGCACTTGCGAACTCAAAACAGTTGCTTGCTGTTGACATAACCAAGGTCTTTGACCTGAAAACCACTGGCACTCAGCTTCTGTCATAAATGGCCAATGAACTGGATTCGACCTAGGGTGACATCCCCAGATGATCCATCAAATAACTTGTCTGCCTTGAAATGTTAACTAAAATGGGGGAAAATAAGTAACAACATAGAAGCAAGAAGGGCTTAATAACACAGCCTCCTATATACATGCATAATTATAGCAGTTAAGAATCAGGGTGGCACGAAAGATGTTGAAATCACAGGAAATGGTTGTTTGAGGTCAATTTAACCTGGTTAGCAAGACCTGCCAAAAATGGTCTTTTTGACAAGCCAAGTCATTATCTCCTTGTTTCACAGGAGGACTGACAGCGTCGCATTTTCCAAAACTACACACAACTGAGTCACATCTGTTTACAAAACGTCTTCAGTGCTATTCCTGGTAAAATCTCTTTGTTTTGAACAATGCATTCTTGGACTGAATAACCTCAGAAACTGGGACGGAAATAGCCTTTGCCTGAGAAAGCTGCAAAAAATAGAGGCCGAAGAAATGAAAGCTGGGATAAAAAAAGAGAAGAAAAGGGAGATGGGAACATTAGGAAGGAATGTATGTTGTGCATGGTGAGGAGCTTAAAAAACACAAGTTTAAATTCTCTTTTGATTTTAAGCCAACCGCCGGTTAAATTTTTCACTCCAGGCTTCTGGGCCTATATATTATCCTTAATAGGAATGAATTCCAATGCCACATTTTTCTCATCGCAGAGGAACACCCGTGGAGGAACGCATGAGAAGAAATAACGTGGGGGGTGGGGGGAGAATGCAAAAATCCACTTGAAACACCCAGGAAAAGATCTAAGACCAAAAGCGTGCAGGCATCTATTCTTCTGCCCACAGAGTTTTCCTTCGTCTGCCTTGATGTTGCATCCAGACAAAAGATTTCTCATGAGCGTTTCTTCAGGCAGGAAAATAAAATATGGGGCAGTGGGGCAGCGCAAGCCATTTTAGGGGCCCAAGAATGAGAGGAGAGGAGAGGAGAGGAGAGGAGAGGAGAGGAGAGGAGAAGAGAAGAGAAGAGAAGAGAAGAGAAGAGAAGAGAAGAGAAGAGAAGAGAAGAGAAGAGAAGAGAAGAGAAGAGAAGAGAAGAGAAGAGAAGAGAAGAGAAGAGAAGAAGAAAAGATCACTTCTAGAGGCAACTCTATGACAGCCAGATCCCTCATATTATTGAAATGAACTTTGAGCACAACAACCTTTGGACAGTGGTGGGATCCAAGTAATTTAACAACCGGTTCTCTACCCTAATGATTTCTTCCAACAACCAGCTCACCAAACTGCTCAGAAAGTTAACAACCAGTTCTCCCGAAGTGGTGCGAACTGGCTGAATCCCACCACTGCCTTTGGAGAATGTTCACGAGATTCCTGACTTCCAAATTTCTGAGCAAGTTTTTTTTTTCCCCAGTGGTTTCCAAAATGGAATTAGGGATTTAGAGTTCTCACAGGGAGGGACTCCTCAGGGTACCGTCAGCCAAGCAATATCGACTGGCAGCCCCCAGGGGAAGGGCCTTCTCTGTGGGGGCTCCCACCCTCTGGAACGAACTTCCCCCAGGACTTCGTCAACTTCCTGACCTTCGGACCTTCCGCCGCGAGCTGAAGACATATTTATTTATCCGCGCAGGACTGGCATAGAATTTTAGACATTTTTATTCGGTTTTAATTTTATTTAGTGGGTTTTATTGTTTTAAATATATTTTAATTTGGGCCATATTTAATAAGTTTTTTAATTACTGTTTTACCTTGTATTTATTCATTGTTGTTTTATTTGGCTGTGAACCGCCCTGAGTCCTTCTGGAGAAGGGCGGTATAAAAATCTAATTAAATAAATAAATAAATTACTTGTAAAAGTATGACAGTACAGTGCTCCATCGTCAATTTGTGTTGTGGAAGTGAGGGGTCATTTCATTACTTAGTCCTTTTTTTTTTTTTTTTTACATCTGGCTCAAACATGTAAATAATTAAGCCTTTGTATAATTGCACATCCAGTTATTTGATCTGTACGAGTTGAACTAATTTGCAAGATAGTGTTTATTATTAGAATGTTTTTTACAGGACAGCTTTGACACAATGGCATATAAATTTGCTTCGATTTGTCTATTCAGGTATTAGGTTTATCCCCCACTACCATTGGAAACTGCTGGGAATTTGTAACATTGATCAATACATTAAAGAAAATATTAAGATAAAAAGAAATACAACAGAATAACATTTTTTTAAAAAAAAATATTACAGGTAGTCCTTGACTTATGACCATTTGTTATGCCAGCTGTTACTAGCACATTTTGGATGAAATAAAGCTTCTAGGAGATTTTCTATAGAAGGTGTTGCAGTGGTTCAAATGGAAGGATATGATGCCATGAATTATAGTTGGGAGACTATAATTTCCAAATCCAGGTAGGGCCATAATTAAACAAACATATGAAAAACGGTTGCAGGAACTGGGCCTGGCTAGTCTAGTGAAGAGAAGGACCAGGGGAGACATGATAGCTGTCTTCCAATATTTGAGGGGCTGCCCCAGAGAGGAAGGGCTCAAGCTATTTTCCAAAGCACCTGAAAGCCAGACAAGGAATAATGGATGGAAACTGATCAAGGAGAGATTCAACCTAGAAATAAGGAGGAATTTCCTGACAGTGAGAACAATCAAGCCAAGTTGCCTTTGGAAGTTGTGGGAGCTTCATCACTGGAAGCTTTCAAGAAGAGCCTGGACTGCCATCTGTCAGAAATGGTGTAGGGTCTCCTGCTTGGGCGAGGGATTGGACTAGATGAGCTACAAGGTCCCTTCCAACTCTGTTAATCTGTTTAAAAAAATGGTAATAGACCATTGAGTTCCACTCAACAGGCAATATTGGAATACCAAAAAAACCCCAATTAACAAACAGACATGGCAAAAATGCAGGCCCGAATTAGGGTGGGGATGGAAGGAAAAAATGCCAAACTTTCATTATTGTCCAAGTTACCCACAATGAACCCCAGACCACCTCGTGTCTGTCCAGGGCCGATGCGAAGGAAATTAGCAAGGGATTTAAGCAATAATAAAAACATGTTTTGGAACTTAAGAGAGTTATTGTACACGTACTCACAAAGGAGACGATTGGTGCATTTTAGCCTTAAGCCTAACTAGCTTCTTTTTAACCAACTGCAAAAGTGCCAGTCAGCTGTTTTTTTGCAAAACAGCACTCCCGGAAAAATCACTCTTCTTTTCGCTATAGCCCTCTCATACTCAGCAGCCCCGAGCCTTAGAGGGTTGGTTGGAAGACCACCCACATCTCCCATTGTTCTCCTTCCTTTTTCCCATCCGCTGGATTCCCTTGCCTTAGAGGCAGTCCTCCTACTCAGCCTCTCTGTCTGTTTGTCTGTCTGTCTGTCTGTCTGTCTGTCTGTCTCTCCATTTTTTTCAAGAGCCTACCCTGATTAAGTAAGGGGTGACGCTGGCAATTATTCTATTTTGCTTTCGGACCACAAGAAATTGGGTATGCTGCAGGGAACCCAAGCGAAACTGTGCCCTGCCTCTTTTATTCTTTGAAGGAGAAGAAGAGCAGGATGAGACCCACCAAAAGATGGGGGGGGGAAAACAACAACTGTGTAGCATTGAATTAGAGGGCTCTTTACGCTGAAAGAAAGCTTGGTCCGGCCTTGTAAACCAAACGGTTCCGTTGTTCAGACACCGACGCTATCAAGTTTTGAGTATGACAATATGTATGGTGCTCTCTGAGCTTGGTTGTTTTCTTGCCGATGTTTCATTACCCAACTCGAAATTTTGGGAACTACGCCGCCTATGGTCTGACCTAAGCTTAGTACACAAAATTGTCCGCTACAACGTCCTACCTGTCAATGACTACTTCAGCTTCAACCTCAATAATACACAGGCAAACAATCGATACAGACTCAAGGCAAACCGCTCCAAACTCGATTGCAGAAAATATGACCTCAGCAACAGGGTGGTCAATGCCTGGAATGCACTACCTGACTCTGTGGTCTCTTCCCAAAATTCCCAAAGCTTTAACCAAAGACTGTCTACTGTTGACCTCACCCCATTCCTAAGAGGTCTGTAAGGGGCGTGCATAAGCGCACCACCGTGCCTACCGTCCCTGTCCTACTGTCCCCATTTATTCATACTCATTTAATATGTATATAATTATACCTGTTTATACTTATATGTTTATATGTTATGTTCATACTTACACTTGTTTTCACATATATGCTTGACAAACTAAATAAATAAACAAACAAACAGTATGTATGGGGTCCTTGGTGCTCTCTGACCTTGGTTGTTACCTTGCCGATGTTTCATTACCCAATACTACTAGTATTGGTAGCATTACCCAATACTAACATCATCAGTATTTATAGGGAATAGGTCATGGCTTCTGAAACTTGTTTCAAGCACAGTGTTGTGGTCCACTAGCAGCCTGTGGAGCCAGCAGCAGAGTCGGACAATGAGGAGGCTGGGGAAGACAATGGGCCAATCTTGAAGTCAGGGGAAGGCCCAGACGAGGGCTCTGCATCAGAGGCAGAGGTGGGGCCAGAGCCATCTAGGAGCGATGTGCAGACTCCGGAGCCTTCAGAGGTGGACAGAAGATAAGCAGAGAAACAGGAGGAGCCTGTTCCTAGTGCATGCATGAGAAGAGCTGCCAGAAGGCAAGAGCAGCTGAAGCAAAAAGGATGACTCAGGAGTAAGGCCAGGAGATGATTGGCCACTCCCATAAGGCTTAAAAGAGCAGCAACGAGCCATTGGGTTCTTTGTAGAAAAGCAACATTGATTCCATTGCTTCTTGTCAGTGTCTCTTGAACTTTGTGAGGGTTTTGCCAAGAAAAGCCTTTGGCAGGTTGCCAAAGACAACAAAGGTTGGTGATAAAGCCGAAGGACTGTTTATGAAGAATTTGTTTTGGACTAAACTGAGAATGAATTAATTCTCAGCTGTTCTAATAAAATAAGTTTGTTCAGGAGTGAATTGTGTTTGGTAATCACTACTTGGGCCTCGGTCTGAGCCTTTGCTTTTATCTATAGGCTCAGAAGTTAGCACAACTGTCTTCTTGGTCCACTGTATGTGGGCTGCAAAACTCTAGGTGACTACTAGATGGCAGCAAAGGGGCACCAACAACTCAACTCTGTTGCCCTCTAGTTGTTAACCTGCAAAACGACTTCAGCTGAAGCCATGCTTACTTCTGCTTCGTTTCTTGGTTGCTATTCAAGGGAGAGGGGGGAGAACAAGGGGAGGGAGGGGATTCAGGAATGTGGTGCCTCAGCCGGCTAACCGTAACATCTACCAGATGGCGTGTGAACCAAGGTCATTTCAACGGACACTTATCGAAATTGAGCGGGAACCTACATCTGGACTGATTAGCCCATGTGACCTGAGAGACAAAGCGGGGTGGGGAGGTCTTATTCTTTTAACTATCCCTAAGTACGGGAATAATTTAGAGCTAGTTTCACCTTTCTAAGTGCCAATATGATGTACTCAATAAAGGATCTCTTGAACCTGAACAAAGTGTCAGAGCCCTGACTTCTCTGAATTCATTACTCAGAACGCTGACACCAGTGACTGAGCTGAGATTTGCAGCCCAGTACGGATCATCTTACTTACATTAAGATTCAAGTTGTCTACTCCACCAGCCTCCGGCCAGATGGATATTCCTCTCCAGAATTCTTCGCAGCCTTGTCATCTTTTAACAGAGAACGCCAGGTTTGAGGCTGGAACCATTTACGTCTGTGGCACACATCCTTTTGCTGCCACCGTGCATCCCTCTTCGTAGCACTTGGCGCGAAGCCTGAGCCATGTGTTTTTCATCAAACCCGTTGTCTCAATAAAATGGAGCATCAAGAGGAAGGGGGTTTATTTTTGGTAGAATTCAAATCCATCCATTGCTTTCTGGGTTTGGAGAGTTTGGTAGAGAGGGCTATGATTGAAAATACCGTGTTTCCCCAAAAATAAGACTGGGTCTTATTTTCTTTTGGGTCCCAAATTAAGCACTGGGGCTTATTTTCAGGGGATATCTTATTTTTTCCCCATGTACAGGAGGCCCACTTCTGCTTGCTCACGGTGGGGCAGGAGGTTGGCTGTGTAGGCTCTTAAGTAGGGCTTCATTTGGGGGTAGGGCTTATATTAGGCACATAGATAAAAACCATGCTAGGTCTTATTTTCAGGGAAACAGGGTAATAATACCACCTTTACACAAATGTGGTTTTTCCAGCCTGATTTAGAAGTTGACAAAGTTGCCAGGAAAAAAAAAAATCATGATATGATAACCTCTTTATTTCTTTGGAAGAGTGGACTCTTTTTTAAAAAAAATTAAAAATCAGTCAGGAGAACAATATGTCCTGGCACAACTTTTATTTTTCTTTCGACAACCCTCTCACTAGAGACAGATTTGAGACAAATGAATGAAACAGAGGGGGGAGCAAAGCCACAAGGGGTAGGCTGCACATTTAGTTTCAAGGCTGGCCCTGATAAGGACGTCCAATGAATGGATGAAGTCACACCAGGCATCCTGGGGGGGGAAAATGGAAGGAATCTGGATTGGTTCACTTTGCAATGCCTCCAATATGACTCGGTGGGTGGAGGAGTTGAATTCTGCTGTGGTTGCTGTTCTTCTATACTGATAGTTAATGGTGTCATTTTCCTGTAAGATCCTCCTAGAAAGACTTTTAATTAGTGAGTTCATCCCAAAGCATTGCCAGTTCTCAGTGTGCTCTCAGATGCTTTCTCAATGCCATTAAGCTCTCCAACTAATTATTTCATACGTATGTGTGTGGAGGTATTTATATGTGTATCACTGGTGGCATTCAGTTGGTTCTCTCCTGTTCGGGCGAACTGGTAGCGGTGGTTGCAGGAGGCTCCACCCACCAGCCCAGAAGTAATCACTTCCCATTTATCCATGTTTTTGATATTCTGCACATGCACGGAAGGCACATGCATGGAGGTGGTCTGTGCAAGCGAAGCGAGCGTGCGAGCACTCACATTTGCGAACTGGTAGCGAATACCACCCCTGATGTGTATGCATATATGTATACATTTGCATATGTATATAGCATGGCAATAGCACTTAGACTTCACAGTGTTTTACAGCCTTCTCTAAACAGTTTAGAGTCAGCCTCTTGCCCCCAACAATCTGGGTCCTCATTTTACTCACTTCGGAAGGATGGAAGGCTGAGTCAACCTTGAGCCTGGTGAGATTCAAACTGCCAAATTGCAGGCAGCCTGGCAGTCAGCAGAAGTAGCCTGCAATACTGCGGTCTAACCACTGCACCACCGTATGCTCATCTAGTTCGAAAGCATGCAAATGCGAGTAGATTAATAGGTACCAATTTGGTGGGAAGGTAACAGCATTCTTGTGTACCTTTGGCCTATAGTTATGCTGGACACTTGACCATAGAAAATGTCTTTGGACAACACTGGCTCCCACAACTGGACATGGGAAATTTTACCTTTATGTATTTGTATTTTTTTAAAAAATAGGTTTAACTTTATTTCCAAAACTGCTGCTGGACCCTAGATTTTGTAAGCATTCTTATAAAATAAAAAGGGAGGGAGGGAGGGAGGAAGGCAGGCAGGCCGGCAAGAAGGAAGGGAGGAAGGAAGGGAGGGAGGGAGGGAGGGAGGGAAGGAGGGAAGGAGGGAGGGAGGAAGGAACAATACTAGCCATTATATGTCCACAACATCCTTTCAACATTTTTAAAGATGACCATAAATTTTAAATATTTATCATCACAAGAAATAAAATGAGAATGTAGCATTCTCCTTGGACCATTGCCAGTCCATTGAAAGGGCTTGCGATATGGCATATGGCACATATGGTTCACAGAGTGCAGTAGATCCACTAGATTTGCAAAGAGGAGAGAGTCTTCAAGTCAGATTGAACTTCTGGCAACTGCCTGGACTCCTCCCAGATGTTCTCTTGGCCAGGTTCTTCAGAAGTAGTTTGATATCGCCTTCTTCTTACAGCTGAGAGGGAGTGACTGGCCCCTGATCGCCCACCTGGCTCCGTGCCTAAGGCAGGACTAGAACTCACAATTTCCTGGAAGCGAAACGCCTTTTTAATAAAAACGTATTAGTTAAAAAGGGGTTTACAAGACTCTTTCTGATTCCATCCTTCCTCCAGTAGATTGAAAATAACTTTCATAAATTGAGTAATAAGGTCAAATTACAACTTAACGCTGATAGGATTATTGAAAGCAGGACTCAGATCGCATCACAAAAGACAAAATTCTTTAAATATTTAACTATTTTTATTTCAGGTTTGCCACTGACACACAAAGAGCAGAAAACTGACATATAGTATACATGGTATACACCAAGCACCCAGTACCATAGGCATTTCCATCCTTTTGCTGTATATTTTGCAAAAGAACTATTAAAAACCCACATTACAATTAAAAGCCCTTCTCCCCCCAGTATCACCAAAACCAAAACAAGGACTTCAGTGCTGTATAGTTTACGAGACACAACTGTTGTGGAAGTGAAAAGTTTAAGGCAAACCTCTGAGAGACATGATAGGCCAATCCATGAATAAAGGGGGAGGAGAAATCTTTAAAAACATCCAATCAGATCCGTCCTGGGAGAAATCAACATTCCACTTGAGGTCTGTGCTTAATCTATATTTGCATCATCGATGTATTGTAGGATGTTACCCCCTATTTTTTTAATATTTAAGATTTTCTGAAACTCTTTTGGCAAGTCTCAGCCTCTTCCGCCCTCAATTCCAAATTTCAGAATTTGATGGAATGGAATGTCCCAAAGAGGCTTTCTTCAAAAGACAACTGGGACTTTGTTTTTCCTTGAAGACATTTCCCTTCTCCATCCAAGAAGCTTCTTCAGTTCAAGTCAGAATTGAAGAAGCTTCTTGGGTGAGAAGCGAAATGTCTTCAAGGGAAAAAAAAGTCCAGTTGCCTTTTTAAAAAAAAGAAAGAAAGAAAGAAAGCACTTTTGAGACAACCATGACCTGGATGACTGAGGATTTCCACAGACAATGGAATGTAATCGCAACTTATCTTAACCAGGGAAAATAGATACCTACATTTTGGCTAGATGAGTGGCAAGGGCACAAAATATTTGACACTGACACGTTTATCAATCCAAAGAAAGAAACGAGATCCCTCTGCAAACAATCATCGCATCGTGATTCAGGTGTATACTAGGCAGGGTGTGTGTGTTTGTGAAGAAATCGTTTAGCATTTGAACCTCCCCACAAATATACACACATCTGCAAAGCTTTTGGGACGAGGGAAGACAAAACAGTTGAGTTGGTGGACATAACTAGAAACCTAAATTAGTTGAACAGCTGTTTCTTCTCCCCAAGGGAGCTTGGGAAACAAAGCTGTTTGTTTCAAGAACTGTAATTTCTTACTGACATTTCTCATTACTCTTGCCAAACTACAATTCCTAGGATTCTTAAACAGTTCACATACACACAAACACAAGTACGCACACCATATTTATAGGAGGAAGACGGTCGCCTTCCACCGTCTGCCGTTTGCTTTCCTTAGAGACGTAGATAATTGTACACCATAGAATTAAATGGATTTAGTCATCCCCTTTTCTCTAAATAATGGGAGCGATGGATTTCATAATGTCTCTTTAAACCTACCGACTCCGGAATCGTTTAGAGAAAGGTCTTGGCAGGATAATAAAAATTAAAATGGACAAAAGCTTGTGATGTAATCAGAACCAGAAACTGACCTGACAATAAGAGGAAGTGTGAATTTTTATGAGCTGGCGGGAGCCAATACATCTATCTGGAAGATTAGTTAGGCCTCAGCATCTTTGACATTGTTCTTTAAGCATCTGACGCCCAGAGCCTTAGAACAGCCATTGCTGGAAAAAGTCCACCACCCAACTGGTTCCAGAGCCCCATGTTCCCATAAATATTCAATGACTCATTGCTTCCTTTGAATGGGGAAGTGTGTCATAACCAGCATGACACATCGAGACAGGCCATGATTGATTATTCCCCGGGAGCCAATTGAAAAACCAAGTAATAGTGACCAAGACCAGCTGCAAATTTGACAAGTGACAGCTAAATAATCATAATAAAAAAACAACCCAGTTCTGAAATGGGTTCTAAAGCCAACCTGTTACACAACCTAACTTTCCTATTTAGCGGACATTTACAGCGGATAGATAATACTTTCTGGAATTTCTCATCCCTAGAGACCCACTGGAATTATCAACGTACTCAAGGACATAGCCATACCCAAAAACATATATTATACCAGGTTAGCTGTCAAAAGAAACTTGGGGTGGGGGGAACAAGAGCAATGAACTCAAGTCTGCACCAATAGCAACCTTGCTCAAGTTCATGCCATAGCCCCGCCCCGCCCCTTTCTTTTTTAGTAAAATCAGATAGTCAATTTTTAAAAAGTACCTGAATTCACTCAGCAAATGATCCTGAAATTGGTCAAATTTCAAAGGACTTCTTAAATCAACCTTAACAGGGTTGATATGTTCGATATGAATGCTTTCACATAAAAGTGTGTGCTGGAAGCGTGAGAAATTAATCTGTTGGTTTGGACTCCACGGATTAATTTTAGAACCCTTCAAAAACTTTCATTACCTAAATTCTATACAAAGGTCTAGAAATAATAGCAGTCAAGCACCGTGGAAATACAGTATACTAGAGAAGAAGGACACCAAAAACAATTCTGCCCAGTCCAGAAATTCACCATTCTACACACTACGGTATTGGCCAATGAATCTTCATAATTCTTCTTCCTACCAGCTCAAGGTAAAAAGAAGCCTTCCCCATAAAAGGTCTAATTCTGCTCCTCTAAAATAAATCTATTGGTTTCCATGGAGCCATTTCAACAGGGTTGGATAAGCCCCCTGTTGTGACCCAGGCCCAAGTAGGTTGTAATAAACTTAGTCCGTGGAAAAACAAACTTTATTCGAACAGCTGAGAATTACTTCATTCCCACCGTCGTTCAACTCGAAGTAAAACAAATGCCTCCCAACACAAATTCCTCAGTTATCTCACAAACCTTGGTCCAATTAGGGAAACTGCCAAAGGCCCTTCCTGGCAAACGTCCAGAAATCACAAAAACAAAGACATAGATGAAGCAGAAGATGAAGGAGAAGACGCAGCTACAATGTTGTTTTCCGGCAAAGCTGAAACGCCTTATGGGAGGGGCCAATCATCTCTTGGCCCGAGTTGTCCTCTCTGCTTGAGCTGCTCATGCCTTCTGGCAGCTCTTCTCATGCGTGCATTAGGAACAGGCTCCTCCTGTTCCTCTGCCTCACTACTATCAGTCTCTGGAGGCTTTGGAGTCCGCACTTCACTCCCCGATGGCCCTGGCCCCACCTCAACCTCATCGCTGTCCGATTCTGTTGCCAGCTCTGTAGTCTGCTGACGGACCACAACACCCCCATTATCTTTGCTCATGGTTTTGTGACAGTGGTGATATTTAGTCGGTTCTAACCAGTTCAGGCAAACCGGTAATGTCCCATTTTTGTGCATGCACAGAAAGCTCTATGGATGGATGCATAGAGGTGGTGCGTGCGCTCACATTTGTGAACCGGTAGCGAAGATAAGTGAATACCACCTCTGTTTTGTGAGTATAACACAGTTTTTTTAAAAAAAAACATTCTTGTAAACATTCTTGAAGGAGAGAGAGAGAGAGAGAGGAATGGTCCTACTTTTTTGTAAATAGAAATCCTATTCAAAAATAGAACCAAAAAAACTCGTATAAGAAGCACCATTTTGAAAAACCCCAAAGAGTTCCTCTCTTTGCTACATGTGGCTGAAAAGAAGCCCATGATTATTTCGGGGCGGGGGGGGAAGGCATGAAAAATCTGGAGGAAGAATGTAAAGTCTCAGAAGCTCTTAGCATAACTTGTCTTTCACCAAGATACACACTTGAGGCCAGAGAAGATTTTTGGCTTTTATTTCTACTCCAGACATCAAAGTGTGCATTTTGTGGAGTGGGGGATGCTTACTACTATTATAGAATCCACAGATATCAAACCGGGGTGAAATGCTCCCGGTTCGGCCCGGTTCGGCCAAACCGGTAGTGATGATGGCCAGTGGTTCGGAGAACCGGTAACGATGGCAGCTCAAAACTCCACCCACCCTTCCGGTTGTCATTACTTCCTGGTTTTAACCAGGAAGTAATCTGTTTTTTACCCTCTGAGCATGCGCAGAAGAGTTTGCGCATGCGCAGAGGATCGCCGTGCACACATGACGCATGTCACAGCGCATGCACATCCGAACGGGTAGGGAAGGTAAGTAGATGTTGTGTCTGCGCCCCCCAAGCCAGGCCTCCTGCCAGAAAGTGACTTGAAGCCGGGCCTCCTGCCAGAAAATGACTTGGAAAGTGAGGGGGAAGGGCCATCAGGACTTACCTTGGTAGCACCGGCTTCCCTGGCTCAGCTCCAGGAGCCAGAGGCAGGCCAGGTGGAGGAGATAACGAGGCCTCCATCCCCTGACTTCCCCCCCAGGCCACGCCTCCAGACCCAGCTGATGGCAATCAGGCTTGGTTGGACCCTAGGTTTCGTAGGCAGGAGAGGAGGCAATAACAGAAGCAGGGGTGGGGCAGGCCTAGGAAATGCTGAGTCATGGAGCCACACCCCACAGGATATAAAGGCAGCAAGAACTGCTGTGCCTCTTCGTAGCAGGCAAATCAACTGATTAACTAAGAGCTGAAGTTTGTTCTTGGGTGACTCATCGGCGTCAAGGGAGATAATAGAGATACTTGGCAGACTATTTTGCTGCCAGAGCTGATAGTGCCGGCTAATTAAGCCATCACTCAGACGGAGGCGAAGGAGGATAGAACAAATACTATGGAAATTGGATTGTCTTCTGGAGCATTGTCAACAGCTGTTTTCACCTGCAGATAATAGGAATGGCCTATTAATTTGTTCTTTGGCTGCCAAAGGCTAGTATAATGATTGCTGTAAGAAATCCCGGCAGTTGCCTAAGAATATTGTCTGGTGTCCCTAAAGAAAGATGTAGAGACTAGATCCTAAACCAACAACCCTAAGATGACACAATCAAGGACCTTGACTCTGGACAGTGTTTCACTTCATGCAACATTTGTCCTGCCTTGCTTTGCCTTAGGATGAACTATATTCCCACCTGAATCAGAATCGGAATAGAATTGGAAGGGATATTGGAGGTCTTCTAGACCAGCCCCCTGATCAAGCTGGAGAACCTATCCCATTTCGGACAAATGACTGTCCAGTTTCAGTTTAAAAACCTCCAGGGATGAAGCCCCTACAACTTCTGGTGGCAAGCTGTTATACTGGTCTATCTTATGGGAAGGTACTGTTGTGACCCAGGTTCCTGGACCCGGACTCCTGGACTCGGATGATTCAGAAAGTGAGGGAGAAGACCTGGCAAGCCCTGCTTCTCTTGGGCCCTCTCCCTCCCTGGCACCCACTCAAAGGGAGGAGGAGGGGCCGGCAAGGCCTGATTCTCTTGAGCCTTCTTGTGATTTGGCAACGCCCCAAGAACAGTTTTGGAGTGATGCAAGACTGCGCAAATGTGACCGGCGCGCGCAGCAGAAGCAGCGTTGGGATAAAGCCAAGGAATGATTGTCATGCAGTGACATCTGCAGAGACTATAAATAGGAGGCGGGACTTCCTGGTTTTTTATCTTGGACAAAGCAATGAATTTGCACGGGCAAACTGTATCAATGGAGGGAAGAATATATTCGTGAGTAATTCTGGCCTTATCTATAATTTCCTCGTTATCTCCAGAAACTTGGCAGGCCCGTGGGTAGACGTGGCCAGGACATTTATCTATGTGAATAAATTAGAAAAGAAGGCCTTTGACTGACTCTTTGCTGGGAGTATTGGGGGGAGGGAAACAGAACAGGTACGCACCAAACGCTACCCTTTAAGCTATCTATAAGATCCAGGAATATTCTGCTTTTCATGAGATGGGAACGATATCTTTTCACATGCCCACCAGGTTGGAAAACAATAGCTATGTTAACAATTTGATTTTAGTTTATAGAATTTATATAGAAAACATTAAGGTGCAATATCACCCTAATAGGTTTTCAGCACAGGATGACAGAAGATGCTTCTGTATGACAGATAAGATCGTTGCTCAATCTAACAGAATAACAGAGTTGGAAGGGATCTTGGAGGTCTTCTAGTCTAACCCCCTACTTATGCAGGAAGCCCTATACCATTTCAGACAAATGGTTGTCCAATCTTTTCTTTTTAAACCCTCCAGTGTTGGAGCAACCACAACTTCCGGAGGCAAACAGTTCCACTGATTGATTGTTCTAATTGTCAGGAAATTTCTCTTTAGTTCTAGCTTGGTTCTCTCTTTGATTAGTTGGGCATTAGTTACAACTATACTTTCTCCCTTACTTGTTCAAGTACACCAGCAGAAGCATCCTGGAAACATTTAAATTTATCACCTTTTCATATATTTTTTTCATACAAAGGACAAAGCTAGCCTGGCCTGAACCCAGGTGTTCACGTGTATTTTGCAGATGCATTGTGGATGGGAGAATTCAGGAGTGAAATCCAGCAGGTTCTGACAGGTTCTGGCAAACTGGTAGCAGAAATTTTTAGCAGTTCGGAGAACCAGCCAATACCACCTTTGGCTGGTCCCAGAGTGGGGAGGGAATGGAGATTTTGCACTATCCTTCCCCTGGTGTGGGGAGGGAATGGGGAATTTGTAGTATCCTTACCCTGGAGTGGGGAGGGAATGGGGAATTTGCAGTATCCTTCCCCTGGTGTGGGGTGGGAATGGAGATTTTGCAGTATCCTTCCCCTGGAGTGGGGAGGGAGTGGGGAATTTGCAGTATTCTTCCCCAGGAGTGGGGAGGGAATGGGGAATTTGCAGTATCCTTCCCCCAGGAGTGGGGAGGGGATGGGGAATTTGCTGTATCCTTCCCCCAGGAGTGGGGAGGGGATGGGGAATTTGCTGTATCCTTCCCCTGGAGTGCAGTGGGAATGGAGATTTTGCAGTATCCTTCCCCCAGGAGTGGGGAGGGAATGGGGAATTTGCAGTATCCTTTCCCTGCCACCCAGCCACACCCAACAAGCCATGCCACACCCATAGAACTAGTAGTAAAAAAAAAAAATGGATTTCACCACTGGGAGAATTCTAACATGAAACAGTGACCCTGGAAGATATGTGGGCTTAAATAACAAAAGCAGGGAAGAAAAGACAAAAGACGCATTCCTGTTCACTAAGCCACAGGAAAAATAAGATGCAGCTCCACCTTACCCAACATGGTAGATCTCTTGGCACGAACCATGAGAAGCAGGCAAAGCCAACACTTCAGAGGCAATTTGGTCCAGCACCATTAAAATGCACATTGCTCATAAATGTTAATTGGTAACTACCAATCAGTGACTGGTTATTAGTCCTGCACGGAAGTATGAAACCCGCGTGTGTCTAGAGACCTGCAATTCCATCAGAGCTACGATATCACTTTCTTAGGGGTACCATGTTATGCTCATGGAAGTCCGGCAATTCCTTTGTTCTAGGTTCAATGGCCCTTCCTTACGGTCCGCTATAACTCTAGGAGTTGAAGGAGGAGGTGGGTGGTCATTAGAGTCCCTTTTATGTTTTAGATCTTTTTTTTTTATTTTGGAAAGGATTTAGAACCATGGCTCTAAAGAATCGCCTTCCTTGGCTTTGGTCCATCTCAAGATAGTGCTGCTTTTTCAATTCTGGCCTTGCCTTCTTTTTCAGGGCCACAGAATACATGGTTGAATGGTGATAACTTCTAGGAGGTTTGGGCAGTTCCGAGGTAGTTGTTTACTTCTGCTTTACTACTAAGTGACTGGATGGTCAAACCTCTGTCAAGCCCCTTTCTTATTGGTACTCTTCTTCTCCCCTCTTAGAATGTCCTTGGTCAAAATGCACTACGTAGCGGACCTCCTTCGACTCAGCTGGATCCCACTCCCTCCCTCCCCCCCAGAGGCTATTTTTACACTTTCAGCCACTTGATCACCGAGAGTCAGAAAGTAGCCCATTTGACTTTGGTCAATGAGAGAGACAGCCCGGTCAGCAAGGTCTCAGGGTGCAAAAGTCCAACTCCTGTGGTTTCTTCCTGAGGTTGCAGCGTTCGCGGGGCAGCAGGGTGCCGCCCCGCCCCGTGCATCTCAGCATGCGCCTTTTAAACCCCCTGCCACAAGTTTTGGAACACGAGGACCAGGGAGATGCCTCCCAAGTCGGGCAAGGATCTCCACATATCCTGATGTCAACAGGCCTCTGAGTGGCATCGCAAGAGGAGGCCAGCTGGCCAAGGGCGTCGCGACACAGCACCATGCGTTTCTGCAAACCGTTGCCGCAAGTGACCGAGCAGTCTTCCCAATTGGTGGTAGCCCATTTGTAAGTGGGGCGTTTGTAATCCAGCTGACCCAGGTCCAGGCGGTTGGATAAGCTGAGAATACTGTTGTTGAGGACTGGAGGACGCTTCCCATCTTTACGGTGGTAGGAAGACTTGTCCTCTTTGCTTTCTTTGGGCAAGTAGAAGGAGTAGCGTACACGAGGTGGTGTCATCTTCCCAACTGATAGCACTTCCACCGTCAGGGGTTCCTGGATGGGCATAAAGGCTTGGAGGCTTTCCACTGCTGTACCTGTTCCACTATAGCGAATCACACTGCCCTTGACTATTAAGTCCCTTTCCACCGCGGAGACAATAAAATGTCCATTCAGAAGATATTTCCCATGTGCATTCTTCAGGGCCAGGTAATTGTCATCACTAATCAGACCCTTGTAACCTCTCTGACGGATGTCAATACTGGAGGCGCCAGCTGGAAGGAGCACCACAAAGTTGTAGCCATGCCTAGAAGAAAGACAAAAGATAGAAGGAAGACAAAGCATTAATAAGAGTTAGCAAATTCATCTACGAGATACTTGACTTGTGTTGGCCAAAACAACCAGGGTGTCAGGGTTCCAAGTAACACCCCCAATGAAATAAATCTCCAAGGCTTGAGTTTCCTCAAAGTTGCATTTAGTAGAGATGTCATATTGGCACATCTGGGGAAACCCGAATCTGAAAGTTTCCAGGCTTTCCCCACCCAAAGAAAAGTTCACGTCCCTGCCCAACACCCACAAGTCCATCACATGGTCCAATCAAACATCGTCCCAACTGGAGATGCCTCCCAGTTCCAGCTTTCCAGGTGCAAGGCAAGTTGACCTTGACTTTCTGAGAAAAGAATGTTATTATGACTATATATCACCCCGTTCCATAAAATCTCCCCTCCCCCAAGGTTCCCACAGTAGTAAATGTGGCAGGCCTGAAGACCTAATGTAAAAGATGGCTCCCAGACCTTACAAAGGATTGCAAAGGTAAGACAATGATGCAAAGCAGGTGAATTCATGCTGTGTCCCTATACGGGACCACAAATTTCAGCTGATTTAATAGATTTAAGCATGGAGAATGGATTCTGAGCTATGGATGCTCTGAGTTCCAGCACTGGGGAATTTTGAAAACTGTTAACACACTAGGCTTCTGCCACAAAAATGATGCGTTCATTTTCCTCAGATGTCTTGTTTGTTCTCTCAGAAAGGTATGGCACAAACATTGCCCATTAATTTACAATTCAATATATCGACAGGACCAAGAAGATGGGTTGATTCAGTCATTCAGTTAAGCCTCGGATACGGATCTAGCAAAACATCTAGCCTTGCACGAAACCAGGACATTGGTCTAGCTAGATCCATTCAGTCTTTATGCTGGCTTTTCACTGACTCTACCTAAAGTTCACTCGCTGTTGTGGCCTGCTGGCAGCCAGCAAACCTAGCAACAGAGTCAGACAGTGAGGAGGTTGGGGAGGAACATAGGCCAGTCCTGGGGGCTGGGGAAAGCTTGGATGAGGGCTCTGTGTTGGAGGCAGAGAGGGAGATAGACAGCAGCGAGGCAGAGGATCAGCTGGAGCCTGTTCACAGTGTGCGCATGTGCAGAGCTGCCAGAAGACAAGGACAACTCAGAAAGCAGGGTTGACTTGGGAGTAAAGCCACACTTTAGAGATGATTGGCCCCTCCCAAAGGAAACAAAAGAGGAGTGAACGGGGAGGGGGATTTTGCAGGAAACAATTCGTTCTTTTGGTAGTTTCAAGTTCTGTTCATGACTCTAAGAGACTCTGTGCCAAGTTTTGCCTTACCCTGCATTTGGAAACAAGTTACGTGGCAGCTTGCCAAGCGAGATAAGGTTTGTGTTGATAAATATTCCTTTGAAAAACTGTTTGGACAAACCTTGCTGACTGTGAATGAAAGTAATTCACAGTCGTGTAAATAAAAGAGGTTTTTGCCGGGACCAATTCCTGCTTCCTGCTTTTTAAGGGAGCATAGGTCAGAACACTCACATGGGTTTGGTGAACAAGCCTGAAACTTTCTTGCAGCTTTTGTTGTCTCCTCCACACACGCCACACTTGTCGAATTTCTTTTTGGAACCGAGTTTCCCATCGCACCCAGCTTTGATACATTTCCCCTGGACGCATAGCGAGCTAGAGTCTGGAGAACACGGTGTACCGTCCACCACCTGGAAATCAGAACGATTCAATTTGTTTTGGAAACAGGTAATCATCAGTCATCCCTACCCATGCAAAGGAAATGTTATCCCTTGCTCTGCCCATAGAATCTAATTGCCCCAATTTTCATTAGGACTTTTGTTGTGTGGTTGAATATTCTGCAGTACTATGTATGATAAATAAAGGTAAAGGTTCCCCTCGCACATATGTGCTAGTTGTTCCCGACTGTAGGGGGCAGTGCTCATCTCCGTTTCAAAGCTGAAGAGCCAGCACTGTCCGAAGACATCTCTGTGGTCATGTGGCCGGCATGACTAAACACCAAAGGCGCACGGAACGCTGTTCCCTTCCCACCAAAGGTGGTCCCTATTTTTCTACTTGCATTTTTTACGTGCTTTCGAACTGCTAGGTTGGCAGAAGCTGGGACAAGTCACGGGAGCTCACCCCGTTACGCGGCACTAGGGTTCGAACCACTGAACGGCCAACTTTTCTATCGACAAGCTCAGCGTCTTAGCCACTGAGCCACCGTGTCCCTTGTATGATGAGTACCTGTACATGAATCTTGATTTTTTTAAAAAAGATATTACTGAGATCTTGGGGACCATTCGGAAGTGGGCCAGGGATGAAGTTTCAAAACTGCCAAAATGATTCCGAGTAGCATCCTAGCTACGCTGTAACACAGGTAGTTCTTGACTTACGTCCAGTCACTTAACGACAGTTCAAAGTTGTGATGGATCCCTGCCTCTCCCTCCCAAAAAGAGCTACTTAACAACCTTTTTTCATGCTCATAAATAACCCCAGTTAAATGATCACATTATGGGCACTTGGCAACTGGCTCACCCTGCAATTTGCAATGTTTTTTGCTGGTTTCCAGCATTTCATTATTTATTTATTTATTTATTTATTTATTTATTTATTTATTTGTCACAATGGTATATATAAGCATAAGTATGAAATTACCATACGACATATAAGCATATATATAGGTATAAGCATGAAATAGTTATACGAGTTGGATACAATCTAGGGGAACATTAGGACAGGAACGGTAGGCACATTGGTGCTCTTATGCACGCCCCTTAAAGACCTCTTAGGAATGGGGTGAGGTCAATAGTAGATAGTCTTTGGTTAAAGCTTTGGGGATTTTGGGAAGAGACCACAGAGTCAGGTAGTGCATTCCCGGCATTAACAACTCTGTTACTGAAGTCATTTTTTCTGCAATCTAGATTTCCTTCCACTTTCTAGCAAAATATATCATGTGGGAAAAGTGAGCTGCTTAACAACCATGGCGTTCATTTAATAGCCATGGTGTTCACTGAAGAACTACTGAAAATAATGTCCAAAAAATCGGGTCTGGTCACAACTGCAGCAACTTATGATTGTAATTCCAGGTTCAATTATGGTTGTAAGCCAACTATTTTATCACAGAATTGTCCACGGCTCCCATTAAAAACCAAGGCTCTGCTTCGCATGGAAGCCAGCAAAATGTGATTGCAAACATTACACAAATAATTGTGAACAGAAGTTGTAGTATTATCATTGAGTACATGTGTAGGTTTAATGAATCCAAATGAAGAACAAGGGAAAGACGATCATTTGTCAACGTTTAATGTAAATAAATTATGGAACTAAATCTAAATAACTTTAATCAATTGCCCTTCAACAAACATCCCTTTACAATTTCTCTTTTTCTCTACATTGAACGTTTATTAAAATACATTCCTTTCATTTTAAAATACCCAATGGATGCACCTCTTTTTTTCAGCCATATCGACTTTGTCTTAAATCTGTGCTGCCATCCAACATAAGAAGAAAGGAGGAGGAGGGGGAGGAGGGGGGGAGGGGGGGAGGAGGGGGAGGAGGAGGAGAAAAATCCTACCTTTGGGGCTAAAACATAAAAGTAGCCAGTTCCATTGGCTCGACAGATGAGTTTGCACTTATCCCGGGGAGACACCCCAGAATATTTGGGGACCCAAGAAACAATGGCGGTGAGCCGATTTGTGCTGTGGTTGTAGCCATTGAAAGCCTCACATTGTTCTTCCCGAAAACTCTTCCCTGGAACTATAAGAAATCAGTTTCAGAAATAATTTTAGGAGCTGGTTCCTACCATCACAAATAGACGGACCATCTAGTGCAGGGGTCTCCAAACTTGGCAACTTTAAGCCTGTTGGACTTCAACTCCCAGAATCCCCCAGCTAGCAAAGCTTTAAGTCCAACAGCAAAGCTTTAAGTCCAACAGGCTTAAAGTTGCCAAGGTTGGAGACCCCTGATCTAGTGGAATCTTTAGACAACATTGCACATGTTCATAAATATGGGACTTGAACATGAAGCAGAGGAGCCAATCCAACGAACATTTTCTCTCTGTAATGCCCAGATTTTTTTTATCCTGCTTTTATTTTTATAAATAATTCAAGATGGTGAGTTATCTAATACCTCCTTCCTCCTCGCATACCTAATACTCACAACATGGCTCATGCCTCACCTAATATCGCCTTCCTTCTCCTATTGTCCCACAATGACAACTCTGCAAGTGGATTTGGGCTGAGAGGGAGTCACCCAGACACAAAGTCACCCAGCCAGCTTTCATGGTTTAAAGTGGGACTAGAACTCCTGGCAATTGGATAAAAGTCACCCAGCTCTGTCTTTCTTTCCTAAGATGGGACTAGAACTCACTGTCTCCTGGTGATTGACCCAAAGTCACCCAGACAGCTTTCATGCTTACAGTGGGACTAGAACTCACTGTCTCCTGGTGATTGACCCAAAGTCACCCAGACAGCTTTCATGCTTACAGTGGGACTAGAACTCACCGTCTCCTGGTTATTGACCCAAAGTCACCCACCCAGCTTTCATGTTTAAGGTGGGACTAAAACTCACCATCTCCTGGTTATTGACCCAAAGTCACCCACCCAGCTTTCATGTTTAAGGTGGGACTAAAACTCACCATCTCCTGGTGATTGGTCCAAAGTCACCCAGACAGCTTTCATGCTTAAGGTGGGACTAGAACTCACCGTCTCCTGGTGATTGACCTAAAGTCACCCAGAAAGCTTTCATGCTTAAGGTGGACTAGAACTCACCATCTCCTGGTAATTGACCCAAAGTCACCCACCCAATTTTCATGCTTTAAGTGGGACTAAAACTCACCATCTCCTGGTGATTGGCCCAAGTCACCCAGCCAGCTTTCACATTTACGGCAGGGGTAGAGCTCAAAAATCAGCTGGTTTCTAGTCTGATGCCTTAACTCCTGGACCAAAACCTAGTCTAGTCGTGGTCTCCCTTCCAAAGGAATGATCAGCCATCATGACTGTGGTACCTTCATTAAGTCTCACCTGAAGCAAAGCAGGGATCCAAACCGCAGGAGCGATATTTAACTCGAACCCCTTCGCAATACTTCCCTTCATTGGCTGGAGGGGGATTGTTGCATTGACGTTTCGCCAACTGGACACCTCCACCACATGTCCTTGAACAGGATCCATAAGGTGCCCATTTCCCCCAGTTGCCATCCACCTGTCAGGACATAAAACATTGAGCAGATGCAAAACTTACAAAGATGCTGTCCCTATTTTTTGCTGAAGGAACACAATGCATTGGCTAGCTGGGACCATGAAATGCGTGCACAATGCTTCTTCAGCATTTTTTTTAAAAAAAAATAATCATCCGATTAGGAATCATTTTTCGCCCTAGCATTTCGAAAGAGCTGACTCGTTGTGGAAACTAACAAGCAATTAAATCAACTGCTGGTGCAGATCTCTGCAATTTTCTTAAGTGGATTAAGCCAAAGCATAACAAACCAAATCAGCAATGACTCAGGAGAATATGAGTACAACTATCCAAATCCATGTGGAGTACAATAGCTAATTTAGATGCTTCCAAAATTCTAAATTCTGCACAATTTATGCCTGGATCGAATTACCTTGGGTTGCCTACTTAGCATACTCTTTTTTTTTTCCCTGATTGCGCATGAGAGAGTATATCTGTTGCCTGAACTATAGACTTTGGTGAATCTCGATCGTTGGGCTGTTCTCTACACAAAGAGCCAACAGTACTCACCCGGTACTTACTGATGTTATGCCTCTCCACACAGGCACCTCTCATACAGAACCTCCCTTCTCCACAGCTGGTGCCATCAGCCCAAGGGAAGTGACGGGTCTGGCACATGATGTGACCACGAGCCTTCCCGGTGCACCAAAGCTTGGTGCAGTATTGCATGTACGGGCAAGGCTTGGAGCCAATGCCAAAGGCCAGCTCACACTGCTGATTGAGGTTGTAGCTGGAACCGGGAAGTTCTTGAGGCAAGGAGATCGGCTTGGTGGGTTGGTCCAGGAGGCAGTCACCTGAGAGAAGACAGAGGAATACAATGGGAGGTCATCCCAAGGGAACCATCCATTAGCAATAGCACTTACATTTATATACCACTTCATGGTACTTTACAGCACTCTCTGACCGGTTTTCAAATGTCAGCATCTTGCCTCCAACAATCTGAGTCCTCATTTTACTGATCTCAGAAGGATGGAAGGCTGAGTCAACCTTGAGCCAGTCAGGATCAAACTCCTGGCAGTGGGCAGAGTCAGCCTGCAATATTTTATTCTAACCACTGAGCAACTATGTGTCAGGGTTCCAAGTAATAATTTCTTTATCACGCAAAACTCCAAGGCAGGTGAAGTCCTCAAGGAATAGCTTCATTAGAAATATCATGTTGGCACAGATCTGGTGAAAACCCGACTCTAAAAGTTCCTGTGGTTTTCACCTAATGAAAAGTGTAAGTTTGTCACAGGGGTGAAATCTACTTACCTTCCTTACCGGTTCGGAAGTGTACACGCCACGCGTGCGTTCATCACATGAGTGTGTAGACTTTCTGCGCATGCACAAAACCTGCGCACACACAGAAGGTTAAAACCAGGAAGTAATGACACCCAGGCAGGTGGGAGGAGCTTTGCTCTGCCATCGCTACTGGATTGCCGAACCACCAGCCACGATTATTACCGGATCGTGAGATCCGATCAGAACCGGGAGCATTTCATCCCTGGTTTGTCACTTCCCCCAAACCATCAGTCGTATGGTTCAATCAGAATACAGTCCAGTTGCTAGATGACCTCAGTCTCCTCCTTCTGAACACCTGCAGGAATGTCCTTGGTTCCCCAGGGAAAGCATTTTGTTTTGGCTACAGCACCCCAGCTATCTCTATTCACCCCTCCCTATCGCTCAGCTCTAGTATGTGTCAGCACTGAAGCAGGAAAATAAAAAATGGCGTCAGTTCAGCCAACTTCAGGGTTGATACTATGGCTCTGTAGCATCAGGATGATTTCTCTTTCTATGTTACCGATACTAGTGACAGTGGTGACAGAGGTGAAAACACAGTGATTAGGATTTACTGTATTTTTCAATGTATAAGACGCACTTTTCCCTCCTCAAAACAGTGGGTGGAAATGTCTGTGTGTCTTATACAGTGTCGTGTCCCACTCCTCCGCTGACGGCTGGGTCAGGGAAATCCGAATCAGCTCTGCCCAAAGTCCTAGCAAAGTCCTCAGAGCAGGCAGGAGACCAGTAAGTGACTTCAGCAAGATAAGTTCGACTTTTGCCTGACTCAGAGACTGCCAGAAAGTAGATCCTTTATATAGGCCATGGGGTGTGGCTCCATGACTCAGCACTCATTAAGGCCTGCCCCTCCCTTCCTTCTGTTGCCTCCGCCTCTCCAATCTTCTGATGCGAGGATTACTCCAATCAGCTGTTGTTGGGAGTAAACCCTCCTCAGGCTCACCTGCTGTGGAGGAGGGGGAGGGGTCTAGCTGCTCCGTTTGCCTGGGCATGGAGTCAGGGCTGGGGCCGGGAGATGCTCCTTCTTCTGCAGTTTGTGTGGGCATGGAGCCAGGACTTGGGCCGGGAGGCATACATTCCTCAGTGTTCGGGAGCAGGTAAGAAGGCCCCGGCTGCTCTGAGGGCGGGCAAGACACAACATACAGCTAATGTTGCAAAAGCCCCACCCTCCTGCCAGCCCCCACCCTTCGGCCATTGCCTCCCAGCAATTTACCTCCTTGCAGCAAACAGCAAACAGCCAGGTCAGCTTCAGCACAGCCTGATTTAGCACAAGCAGCTGATTGGCGGTTGGATCAGTTTCCTGGAATACCGCCTGTTAGCTGTTCCAGGCTGTGGGGATTGTCACCACCCATTGCCACCGTCGCTGCCCATTGCTGCTGCAGCCTATCGCCGCCTCCGCATGCCCCATTTTCGGCCTCTGCATATCCCGTCTTTGGTCCGTTCCAGGCAGCGTGGATAGGTGGCAGTGGTTGCGATCCCTGCTGCCTGGAATGGGTCAAATATTGAGTGTGCAGAGGCCAAAAATGGGGTGCATGGAGGTGGCGATAGGCACCAGAAGTGATGGGCAATGATGGCGGCACCGGGCGGTGGCGATCCCCGCAGCCTGGAACAGCTGATAGGTGGTATTCCGGGAGGCCGATCCAATCGCCAATCAGCTGGTTGTGCTAAATCAGGCTGTGCTGAAGCTGACCAGGCTATTTGCTCTTTGCTGCAAGGAGGTAAATTGCTGAGAGGCAGAAGCAGATTTTTCCCCCCTTGTTTTCTTCCCCAAAAACTGGGTGTGTCTTTCGGAGCGTCTTATAGTCCAAAAAATACAGTAAATCTTTAAACTGTGACCTGATTTGGATATGTAGGTTGGAGGTTGGCACAGAAATCTGATATAAATGCCATTTTTTTAAAAAAAGAGAAAAAATCTTCAGGCAAGGAAGAATACAGTTGACCTGCTCCCATACAGTTCCAGATCCTTTTAAAATGGGTGTTCCAAATTAGATTCAGCCTTAGCATTCCTAATGATTTACAGCTTTCCGAGTGTAAATTGTTTAGTAAAAGTAGAGGAGTGAGCCAAAAAAGCTTGATCGGGTGATTATTCTATTTTTCTAGACAGCTGGTTTTAAGAATCTCCGACGCCCTCCAGGTCTAGCTTCTCTAAGGGGTTCAGTTTCTCTACACTCCTAAGAGTAGATTCTCATAAACATCTTGATAGCATAAGATCAAGCATTAAAAATGGGCAGAAACTATCTGAGATGCTAACAAAAGTCTTGATGAAATATTTTGTTTCCCTTTCTCCAAAAAGATTGGTCTCTTTCTCTCTTTTAATTAAAGGAAGAACCTTAACATTTCAGGGCTATTCGGTAGCAAAATGTATATCCAAATTAAAGGGAATATTTTTAGCAATTCCAAACCTGGCTTTAATAAAATCACAGTCTAATACTGTGCTTGCATATAGCAAGAGCAAGAGTACTTACAATTATAAATTGCTTCACAGTGCTTTATAGCCGTCTCTGAGCGGTTTACAGAGCCCCCAATAATCGGGATCCTTATTTTATCGACCTCGGAAGGATGGAAGGCTGAGTCAACCTTGAGTTGATCAGGATCGAACTGCTGAACTGCTGGCAGCCGGCAGTCGGCAGTCAGCAGAAGTAGCCTGCAGTACTGCATTCTAACTTGTGTGCCACCACAGCTCATATCAGGAGCTGTAGGATTTGGGATTCTCTGAACTACACAGAATCTTAGCTAGAGGTTCTGCCAAACCCCTGCGAACTGCTAGCAGCCCACCTCTGAACTCAAGGTGAGAAAAGATAGCTTCAGGAGTTGAACCTCTTTCCTTTCTTCTAAGTAGGTATCATTTCACAGCTAACATTCTGACACGTCCACTCCATTTCGGGGACAAGGGTATTATTTACCATCCTGTTTCCAGACACACATCCGAAGTCTCTAACCTTCATCTCTCTTTCACGAATCTACCTCCTCTCCCCTCCTCACCATGTCCACTGTCCAGGAAGTCAGTGATGATTGCTGTACTACAAGGTGACCATGGGTTGATACGGTCAATTTGGATGAGAGTGGGGGACATCATATGGTTGGTCTTCAGTTTACCAAAGACTTCTTCACAAGCCTTCACGTTGTCATGGGGCATGTTGAATACATGTCCTAGAAAGAGACAGTTACAGTTTGAAAATTGCAGGCAGCATTCTGGCATTTCCCGAGAAATGAAATTAGCAATGAATAGAAGCGTTTGTTAGTTCCTCCTTCCCACATGCCTTCCTCTTAGTGAAATCTTATTTTTTTTTCTTTATGCAAAAAAGAAGATGGTAAAGAGTAAACTTGAGTCCTTCTCATTCCAGAGCAGTCCTTGTGTTCATAATCATGGTCAATTTGGTTATTGATTAAACTAGGTAAAGGTAAAGGTTCCCCTCGCATATACGTGCTAGTCGTTGCCGACTCTAGGGGGCGGTGCTCATCTCTGTTTCAAAGCCGAAGAGCCAGCGCTGTCCGAAGACGTCTCCGTGGTCATGTGGCTGGCATGACTCAACGACAAAGGCGCACGGAACGCTGTTATCTTCCCACCAAAGGTGGTCCCTAATTTTTTCTACTTGCATTTTTACATGCTTTCGAAATTGCTAGGTTGGCAGAAGCTGGAACAAGTAACGGGAGCTCATCCCATTACACGGCAGCACTAGGGATTCAAACCACTGAGCTGCCGACCTTTTGATCGACAAGCTCAACGTCCTAGCCCCTGAGCCACCGTGTCCCCTTTGATTAAAATAGGTGTGTCAAATTCAAGGCCTGAGGGCCAGATCCAGCCCATGGAGTGCTTAAATCTGGCCTGGAAACAGCGAAGGACTGGCCTGCAGTGCCTCTGCCAGCGAAAATGAAGCTCAAGAGGGCTGTGAGCGGCCCTCCTGAGCTCTGTTTTTGTTGGCAGAGGGTTGCCCGTTTTCGCTGGCAGAGCACTCGGGCCAGTGGTGAAATACAATCTTTTTTTTACTACCGGTTCTGTGGGCGTGGCTTGGTGGGCATGGTGTGGCTTGGTGGGTATGGCAGGGGAAGGATACTGCAAAATCTCCATTCCCTTCCCACTCCTGGGTGATGGATAATGCAAAATCCCCATTCCCACCGCACTCTGGGGCCAGCCAGAGGTGGTATTTGCCAGTTCTCCAAACTACTCAAAATTTCCGCTACCGGTTCTCCGAACTGCTCAAAATTTCCGCTACAGGTTCTTCAGAACCTGTCAGAACCTGCTGGATTTCATCCCTGACTCAGGCCACCAGAGGCATCCCTGACATGAGTGACGTCAAGCTGGCCATGCCCACACTGGCCATGCCCAACCCAGCCCCCCTTCCCCCCGAAGTCAAACACAACCCTGATGCAACCCTCCATGAAATCGAGTTTGACATCCCTTGATTAAACCAATTTTCTTATCTGAACAACTGGTCAGATTCAACCCATTTATATATAGAGATCAGGGGTCTCCAACCTTGGCAACTCTTAGACTTGTGGACTTCAGTTTCCAGAATTCCTCAGCTAGCTTTGCTGGCTGAGGAATTCTGGGAGTTGAAGTCCGCAAGTCTTAAAGCTTTGCTGACTGAAGGATTCTGGGAGTTGAAGTCTGCAAGTCTTAAAGCTTTGCTGGCTGGGGAATTCTGGGAGTTGAAGTCCGCAAGTCTTAAAGCTTTGCTGACTGAAGGATTCTGGGAGTTGAAGTCCGCAAGTCTTAAAGCTTTGCTGACTGAAGGATTCTGGGAGTTGAAGTCTGCAAGTCTTAAAGCTTTGCTGGCTGGGGAATTCTGGGAGTTGAAGTCCGCAAGTCTTAAAGCTTTGCTGACTGAAGGATTCTGGGAGTTGAAGTCTGCAAGTCTTAAAGCTTTGCTGGCTGGGGAATTCTGGGAGTTGAAGTCCGCAAGTCTTAAAGCTTTGCTGGCTGAGGAATTGTGGTCCAGAAGTCTTAAAGTTGCCAAGGTTGGAGACCCCGATATATATTATGGAAGGAATCATGAAGGGGTTTAAAAAGAAGTCTCTTTTATGTTGCCCAGGCAACATAGGGACACTAGATATCAAGACCTGAACAGACCACAAGATAAATCTGTTGGACTTGGCCTGGTCTGGAGGTTCCATCAAGGTTTCGTTTGTGTGTCCTCCGCCTCCTCTTTGCTTTTTCTTCCACAATCCATGAACAAAGTGACCGCTGTTGCATAAGGCTTTGCAAGGGCCTGCAGCAAAACTGTTGTGAGTCTGCATTCCCTTTCCTAGATCCACAAACAACTTCCTTCTCGTGTTCTAATCAGGTTGTCCCTCAAAGGCCAATAAATTTACAACAGATGCAGTGCGCAATTCCTGCCAGCAAGACCTGCAAGCCAGCAGTTTTCTTCGCCAAGACTCACACCATTTGCTATGTGTGCAGATACTTGTCCTTTCGAATGTCTTGAGGGGGGAAAAAATGAGAAACCAGGGAGGAGAAGAGGCAAAAAAGAGAATTCCTTATTCAAATTCATAGCTACGCTGGGTGGAACATCTGAAAACAGGCCACAGGCATACCGGGACTAGCGGAAGAACCTCTAGTTATACTAAACCTGTATTTGTTTATTGTAATTTCAGAATATTGACTGTTCTCCTGCTAGATTAAGTGGTAAACTATCTCACCCAAGCATTCTGCTTCTCACTGTAACTGAGAAGTTGCCTTTGAAACCCATTTTTTTTCTTCTTGTGGTGTTTTTCTACAAGTGCAGGGTCGGCTGAGTGATGAACCAAAGTCACCCAGCTGTCTTGCATGCCTAAGGTGGGATTAGAACTCACAGTTTCCGGTAATTGGCCCAAAATCATCCAGCTGTCTTTCATGCCTAAGGTGAGATTCAAACTCAGAGTCTCCTGTGATTGGCCCAAAATCATCGAGCTGTCTTTCATGCCTAAGGTGGGACTAAAACTCACAGTCTCCTGTGATTGGCCCAAAATCATCCAGCTGTCTTTCATGCCTAAGGCGGGACTAGAACCCACAGTCTCCTGTGATTGGCCCAAAGTCATCCAGCTGTCTTTCATGCCTAAGGTGGGACTAGAACTCACAGTCTCCTGTGATTGGCCCAAAGTCATCCAGCTGTCTTTCATGCCTAAGGCGGGACTAGAACCGCAGTCTCCTGTGATTGGCCCAAAGTCATCCAGCTGTCTTTCATGCCTAAGGTGGGACTAAAACTCACAGTCTCCTGTGATTGGCCCAAAATCATCCAGCTGTCTTTCATGCCTAAGGCGGGACTAGAACCCACAGTCTCCTGTGATTGGCCCAAAGTCATCCAGCTGTCTTTCATGCCTAAGGCGGGACTAGAACCCACAGTCTCCTGTGATTGGCCCAAAATCATCCAGCTGTCTTTCATGCGTAAGGTGGGATTCAAACTCAGAGTCTCTTGTGATTGGCCCAAAGGGCCAAAAATGGACACCTGGTCTAGAGACAGGATAATCAAAAATGTACAGTCTTCACAGATTTTTTGGTTGGTTGGCTTTATCAGACATTACATGATATCTATCACTCACTGTGATCGTTGACTCTGTAAAGAGATTATCCTACAAAACAATGCAGCTGAATTTAATCCAGCATGAGTCACTCTCAGACAAAAGTGTCACCGATCCTGAAGGGAACCATCAAAAGACAGCAAAAGGGCCTTGCCACAGACCTGGTCTATCCCAGCCAGAGGAATCTAATTTGCAGTGAAGAAACCATTTCTAATTTTGGGAGCTATTTTGAATCGGAACGATTTGATCGCCTAAACCCCAAATCCTCTTTTCTGCTCTCTAAATGAGAACCAAGCCATTTGGTTGTCGCTTCAGGAGACACTCTGGCGCTCTGGATCGAGGTGTGTGTCTAACGCATCCCAGCAATTACATATTATTTCAGGATCTCCAAAGCCTGGGAACAGCCAGGAACTCAGAGGTCCTCCTCCACTTGGGATTCCTTCTCTTTCGAACAGCTGTTCTCCAGCAGCTTCCAACTGAGCCTTTCCCTCGGTGCAGGGAATAAAATTGCAGGCTGCTGCTCTTTTTTTCCTCCACAAACATATATACACACATTCATTTACAAGGCTGCGTTTCCCACAAAACTATTCTTAAACTTTTGCTATTGTCAAGACTTCCTGAATCAAGTACTGGGATTTATTTTAAACGTCAAGCTTTCTTTCCCTAATTAGAGAGAGAATTCTTCTGTTAAAAATGGATTCAGTCCACACACATCCACACCCTCCCTCCCTCTGTTTCCTTGGCAAAATCTGTTTGGCAGGTGCCAACCACAGGTGTGGGCTCTGCCTCTGGGCTGTGGCTTGGGTTAAGTGACCACTTCCAAAGTCACTGGCTGATGGATTGAAACTCCTGGCCAAGAATGGTCAGCCAAACATGGGAAGGAGAGCGTGCGAAACCAGGCAGATGCAAAGCACAAGCTGCAAATAATTTTGATGCTGCTGGATTCAAAGGCTTAAACAGGCTGGCTTGAAATCATCTTCTGGAGATCTGGGTTCTCCCAGTTCCTGATCTCCTGTTTCTTTCTTTTCTAACTATAGATGACCAATTGTTGTGGTCCACCAGCAGCCTGCAGACTTGGCAGCAGAGTCGGACAGTGAGAAGGCTGGGGAGGACAATGGGCCAGTCCTGGAATCAGGGGAAGGCCTGGATGAAGCTCTGTATCGGAGGCAGAGATGGAGCCAGGACCATCTGGGAGCGATGCACGGACTCCGGAGCCTCCAGAGGCAGACAGCAGAGAGGCAGAGGAACAGGAAGAGCCTGTTCCTAGTGCACGCATGCGAAGAGCTTCCAGAAAGCAAGAGCAGCTGAAGCTAAAAGGACGACTCGGGAGTAAAGCCAGAAGATGATTGGCCACTCCCATAAGGCTTAAAAGAGCAGCAACGAGCCATTGGGTTCTTTGTAGAAAAGCAACGTTGATTCCATTGCTTCTTGTCAGCGTCTCTTGAACTTTGTGGGGGGTTTGCCAAGAAAAGCTTTTGGCAGATTGCCAAAGACAACAAAAGTTGGTGATAAGGTCAAAGGACTGTTTATGAATAATTTGTTTTGGACTAAGCTGAGGATGGATTAATTCTCAGCTGTTCAAATAAAATCAGTTTGTTCAGAACTGAATTGTGTTTGGTCATCACTACTTGGGCCTCGGTCACAACACCATCACACAAAAGTCATAGAACTGAAATGCCACACACACTGTTGGATTACAAGGCTGCAGGGATATTGTTTCAATCTTTGTAATCTTCAGAAGTTTCCTTTTTTTTTTTTCTTAGAATTTATTCTTACCTGATCTTTATTATTTTTATAAATAACTCAAGGTGATGAACATAATTAATATTCCTTCCTCTTTCTATTTTTCACACAGCAACAAACCTGTAACCCAGGTTGGACTCAGAAAGGCTGATTGGCTCAAAATCATCCAGCCAGCTTTCAGACTTAAGGTGGGATTAGAATTTACAGTTTGCTGAAGATTAACCCAAAGTCACCCATTTGTCATTCATTAAGGCGGGACTAGAACTCCCAGACTCCTGGTGATTGGCCAAAATCATCCATCCATCTTTCATGCCTAAAGTGGGACTAATAAATCACGGACTCCAGGTGATTGGCCCAAAGTCACCCAACCAGCTTTAGATGTTCTTCTAAGTCTTCTCTTCTTTTTGGAAGCCATTCCTTACTTAGCTCATCATCTTTTTTTACTGACCCCATAATCCCTTGTGGGGTGGAGTCTGGGCAACTGAATGGAGCTGAGTGTCTACTGACCAGATGCCCTTCCTGTTGCCAATGCGGAGTTATATTCAGCTGATATATTTATTTATTTTATTTATTTATTATTTAGATTTTTATACCGCCCTTCTCCCGAAGGACTCAGGGCGGTGTACAGCCAGATTAAAACAGTGCAATATACAAATTAAAACAACAGTTAACATAACATATTATATAATTGGCCGAAAATTAAAACTGTCAAATTTGACCCCAAAAATAAAATACCCCAGTTAAAATTATTAAAATTCAAAAAATTTAAAAAGTTAAAAAGTTAAGCCAGTCCCGCTTGAATAAACAAGTACGTTTTCAATTCACGGCGAAAGGTCCGAAGGTCAGGTAGTTGACGCAAACCAGGGGGAAGTTCGTTCCAGACGGTAGGTGCTCCTACAGAGAAGGCCCTTCCCCTGGGGGCCGCCAGCCGACATTGCTTGGCGGACGGCACCCTGAGAAGGCCCTCTCTGTGTGAGCGTACGGGTCAGTGGGAGGCATAAAGTAACAACAGGCGATCCCGTAAGTACCCGGGCCCTAAGCCATGGAGCGCTTTAAGGGTGGTAACCAATACCTTGAAGCGCACCCGAAAGACCACAGGTAGCCAGTGCAGACTGCGCAGGAGCAGTGTTACCCGGGAGCAACATGTGGCTCCCTCAATCACCCGCGCAGCTGCATTCTGGACTAACTGAAGCCTCCGAGTGCACTTCAGGGGTAGCCCCATGTAGAGAGCATTGCAATAATCCAGACGAGAAGTGACAAGAGCGTGAGTGACTGTGCATAAGGCATCCCGGTCAAGAAAGGGGCGCAACTGGCGAACCAGGCGAACCTGGTAAAAGGCTCTCCTGGAGACGGCCGCCAACTGATCTTCAAACAACAGCCGTCGTTTGAAGCTGATATATTCTCATGGTGCCCAGAGAGAGAAATCTCTGCCTCTATCTAGGATTGAACTCCTTACCTAGCTCATGAGCTGTAGTAAAAGCCGAAGGAAGACCATCGTCCTCAATGACGGAGCAACTGCGTTTGGGGTCACACATGGTGCCGACATCCGCCATTCCCAGGGTGTCACAGGTGGTAGCCCCACACAAATCCTGCCAGAAGAACAAGAAACTATCCTTTAATCTCAACAGTTTGTTTTTTTAATAATTTAAAATGTTACATAGAGATAATTCGGTTGTTATGGCCAAAATGCTTCCCAAATATCCATTTGCTTGGATTGATAATAGAATAGAATAGAATAGAATAGAATAGAATAGAAGAGAAGAGAAGAGAAGAGAAGAGAAGAGAAGAGAAGAGAAGAGAAGAGAAGAGAAGAGAAGAGAAGAGATTACCACTCTTCCAAGTGTGGTCTTACCAAGGCATTATAAAGCAGTAGTATCACTTCTCATGATCTTTCATGAGGAGTGATTTTTTTTCCCCACAAGTGATCTTTCTTTCCAAAAGACTCAGGAATATACTCAGGACCTCAAACCGTTTACTGTCTAGGATGGTGTGCCTATGTTAAGTGCTGTTGGCTCAGGTATGTTACTTCTAAGAAGTGAGAATAAGGGTATAGACAGATACGTCATGAATTTAGTTCCGTGTCAAATAACGCATATAAAAATAGGCATATTCTCTGGAAGGCAAAATCAGAAAATTCCACCTTACTTATTTTGGCCATGTCATGCAATCCAACTCACTGGAAAATTTATGCTTGGAATGGTCAGTGGTAAAAGGAAATGAGGCCGCCAAAAAACACAGCGGCTAGACTCCATCAAAGCTGACACCAGCCAGAACATAAAACAACTGAGAGAATTGCGCAAAATTGGAAAATGTAGACAGAGTTGGGTCATCGAATCACCAAGGCTCGGATATGATTGAATGGACAGCGTCGTCATCAACAAGATTGCTTTGAATGCCAATGTGAATGCAATCAAAAATGATTTCATACATCATACAGAGGGGCCTCTGGTGGCTCAACAGACTAATGCAGACTGTTATTAACAGCAGCTGCTTGCAATTACTGCAGGTTCAAGTCCCACCAGGCCCAAGGTTGACTCAGCCTTCCATCCTTTATAAGGTAGGTAAAATGAGGACCCAGATTGTTGGGGGCAATAAGTTGACTTTATATATAATATACAAATGGATGAAGACTATTGCTTGACATAGTGTAAGCCTCCCTGAGTCTTCGGAGAAGGGCGGGATATAAATGCAAATAAAAAAAAAAAAGAAGTGTTAGTATGCAGCCGGTTCAGACCGATTCAGACGAACCGGTAGTGATGACCTGCAGGTGGGCCTGCCCCCACCCCCCCGCCCCAGCACTATGCTGTCCTATTTAGCCATGTTTTCCAAGCCGTGTGCATGCATGCAAGCTATGTGTGCGAGCAAAGCTCATGCGTGGAAGGCCGCGCACATGTGCGGAAGGCACGCACGCTTACATTTTTGGTGTGTAGCGAACCGGTGGTAAAGTTATGTGAAACCCACCTCTGTCATACATTATCCAGAAACAAACCCAGTTTATTCTGAATGCATTTCCATCACACTCAGTCACAGTTGCCTGATTCACAACCGAAGACCAAACTAACAAAGAAGAATTCTACTGGCTGCAATGCCAAAACATCCAGTCCACATCAAGTTGCAACCCATTGATATACCTCCTTGCTTACAGCAATAGCAAAGGCACTTAGAATTATATACCACCCCATGGTGCTTTACAACACTCTCTGGGTGGATTACAGAGTCAGCATAAAGGTAAAGATTCCCGTCGCAAATACGTGCTAATCATTGCCGACTCTAGGGGGCGGTGCTCATCTCTGTTTCAAAGCTGAAGAGCCAGCGCTGTCCGAAGACATCTCCGTGGTCATGTGACCGGCATGACTCAACGCCAAAGGCACACGGAACGCTGTTACCTTCCCACCAAAGGTGGTCCCTATTTTTTCTACTTGCATTTTTTAACCTGCTTTCGAACTGCTAGGTTGGCAGAAGCTGGGACAAGTAACGGGAGCTCACCCCATTATGCGGCGCTAGGGATTCGAACCGCTGAACTGCTGACCTTTTGATCGACAAGCTCAGCATCTTATCCACTAAGCCACCATGTCCCTTAGAGTCAGTATATTGCCCCCCCCCAATATTTGGGTCCTTGTTTTACCAACCTCGGAAGGATGGAAGGCTGGGTCAACCTTGAGCTGGTCAGGATTAAGCAGAATTAGCCTGCAGTGCTGCAATCTAACTATTGTGGCCCCAGGGCTCCTTATTGCGCAATCATGCATTACAGCTACTCTTAAAAACATCCCAGATGTTTATCGAGTAATGCTATGGATGAAGCACCCTAGATGGCAATCCTATTAATGCTGGGATTAAGTGGACCTGTGAAAAATGCTCATAAATATGGGTTTCTGGCAGGCTTGACAAGCCGACAAAGAGGGGAGAAGGGGAACCTTTCCTAGTGAAGAACACTAGCGGAAAAATCCTGAGCAATGCAAGCATGAAGTCATGAGAAGAAGCTGAGAACATAGTTAAAGAACTGAGCAAGGGACAAACATTTCACTGTGCCAGAAACGGAAGTATGGCAAGAATCAAGATTACGTGAAGTGTTAAAAGCACTTTATAATGCCTTGGTAAGGCCACACTTGGAATACTGCATTCAGTTTTGGTCGCCGCAATGTAAAAAAGATATGGAGACTCTAGAAAGAGTGCAGAGAAGAGCAACAAAGATGATTAGGGGACTGGAGACTATAAAATATGAAGAACGGTTGCAGGAACTGGGAATGTCTAGTTTAATGAAAAGAAGGACTAGGGGAGACATGATAGCAGTCTTCTAATATCTCAGGGGCTGCCACAAAGAAGAGGGAGTCAAACTATTCTCCAAAGCATCTGAGGGCAGGAGAAGAAGCAACGGGTGGAAACTAATCAAGGAGAGAAGCAACTTAGAACTAAGGAGAAATTTCCTGACAGTTAGAACAATTAATCAGTGGAAAGACTTGCCTGCAGAAGTTGTAAATGCTGCAACACTGGAAGTTTTTAAGAAGATGTTGGATAACCATTTGTCTGAAGTGGTGTAGGGTTTCCTGCCTGGGCAGGGGGGGTTGGACTAGAAGACCTCCAAGGTCCCTTCCAACTCTGTTATTATGTTATGTTAAGTTAAATTTCAATGCTCAAAAAGCATCTCTCGGCGGAAGCCAGTTGACAAAGTGAGGCTGGTCAGACGTTTGGTCCTTCTTCATCATGGAAAATGCTGAGTGGTGCTCTTAATGTTCCTAAAGTGTGATGCCAATAATTCAGCTAAGATCATAAATCATTTCCCCAGCTGGAAACATGAAAATTAGCTACGTTTTTTTTTTAACTTGTATTATATTACATGTTCTAGGTATGAAAGCTTCATGCCATGACTGGCATAGTTGGAAAAGATTAAAGCCAACCACTCCCTTATCCAGCATCAGGCAGAACATAAGGGAACCTTGCCACATCCCATTCTTACTGCTGCTGGGATCCAGGATTGACATCACATCCTGGAGAAGCCAATCCACAAACTGGAGCAGGGACAGCATTGTTATGTTCTTATTACAAATTGCTTCCATATCCTCTTGTTCAAAAGCAACAAGGAAGAGCTCCAGGCCATATCCGGCAAGACCTGAGACACATGTTGGGAGGAAAAGATACTTCTGGGAAATGAGAAAGTGGGGGAAGTAAGAAACTCAAAACAACTCCACCTTGATTGAGTTCGATATAGGTTGCCACTAGAGAGAAACATTGAACGATTTACAAATCATCTTACAATAGCCTGCCTAAAATAGATTCCAAGATTCCTAGCCCCTCTTGTTTCTTGACCTTGACTCTCTTGGAAGACTGACAATATTTGATCTCTATCAACCTCAGCAATCTAGCAAAGAAATCTGCCGAGACTAGATTTGAACAGAGTAGAGTAGCGTAGCGTAGCGTAGAGTAGAGTAGAATAGAAGGGAATGGGAATGGGAATGGGAAGGGAAGGGAAGGGAAGGGAAGGGAAGGGAAGGGAAGGGAAGGGAAGGGAAGGGACTAGACTAGACTAGACTAGACTAGACTAGACTACAATAGAATAGAATAGAATAGAATAGAATAGAATAGAATAGAATAGAATAGAATAGAATAGAATAGAATAGAATAGAATAGGAGTTCTTTATTGCCCAAGTGTGATTGGACATACAAGGAATTTGTCTTGCTGCATATGCTCTCAGTGTACATAAAGCAAAAGATACATTCAGCAAGAATCATAAGGTCACACTTAATGATAGTCATAAGGAAACAATATAAATCTTAAGGATACCAGCAACAAGGTTACAGTCATACAGTCATAAGTGGGAGGAGATGGGTGATAGGAACAATGAGAAGACTAACAGTAATGCAGACTTAGTAACTAGCTTGACACTGTTGAGGGAATTAGTTGTTTAGCAGAGTGATGGCATTTGGGAAAAAACTGTCCTTGTGTCTAGTTATTCTGGTGTGCAGTGCTCTATAGCATCATTCTGAGGGTAGGAGTTGAAACAGGAGTTGTCCAGGATATGAGGGGTCTGTAAATATTTTCTCAGCCCTCTTTTTGACTCGTGCAGTATAGAGGTCCTCAATGGAAGGCAGGTTGGTAGCCATGGTATTTTCTGCAGCTCTAACTTGGACTATAGGAGAGACATGAAGAACTGGCCATAACGTCCATAATTACAAAAAGAATTAAGATTGCACGGTCAGGAAATCTATAAAACAATCAGCACAAAGGTCCAGAAGTAGCTGCATGATTTGCAGATACGGTGTGATCATCCCCAAGCCAGGCAAGATAAAACTGATCCACAAAAATCAAAGTGGAATAGCACAAGGGTTGTGTGCTAAACATTTGTGAACTGCTCTTTCTGATCCTTCTCAGTCTAATAGGGCCTCTGGTGGCTCAGACTGCTAAGACAGTCTGTTATTAACAGCAGCTGCTTGCAATTACTGCAGGTTCAAATCCCACCAGGCCCAAGGTTGACTCAGCCTTCCATCCTTTATAAGGTAGGTAAAATGAGGACCCAGATTGTTGGGGGCAATAAGTTGACTTTGTATATAAATATACAAATAGGATGAAGACTATTGCTTGACATAGTGTAAGCCGCCCTGAGTCTTCGGAGAAGGGCAGGATATAAATGCAAATTTAAAAAAAATGGGAGGAAAAATGCCTTTTTTTTTTTTTTTGTCTCAAAGGAGAAGAGTATTTTGGTGAAATATTTATGGGCATAGGAATCTTGCAAATGACCTTAGGCAGCTAAGCAATATGTGTGCATCCAGTTATTGTTGATACGATTCCAATGATCTTCCATCTTCCCTGTTTTCCATATTTAGGTCCAGTCCCAAAGGGAAGCATCATTGGTTTTGCAACCATCAAATAAATTTAGACACACCATTACCAAAAAAAAATAATCTGAAAGAAATATTGAAGCACCCTGAGGATGAGAAAAGACGGCCGGGGGCGGGGGGGCGGGGGAGAAAAACAGGAAGCTGGGGAAGAAGAAAACTTGGAGAAATGTGGACGGATTTTGTAACGGAATTGACTACATTTAGCATTCACATCATCAATCAGCTACATTTCCTGCCAAAATAGGTACGCGATTGACATCCCACTGGCTACGATATCTTGTTCACGTTTTCGGCAACAGGCTAATAAATCAACCCCCAGTTGAAATGTCGTCTAAAAAAAAAACGTAGCCAGAATTGTTCCGTGCATCTTTCCTCTTCTCAACGGTCATCTCAAAAAATGCCATCGGCGGGGAAATGCAGGCAGGCTTACATCATCTTTACAAAAAAAGAAGAAAAAAAGACACATTTTGGAGCCAGCAGGCTCCGTTGCGGTGGATGTAAATCAACCAGGGCAGATGATCCGGCGCTCGCTTTTGGACAAAATAAAAAAAAAATAAAAGCAAAAAAGAGGAAACTGACCCATCTGACAAGCCAAAAAATACATCTTCTCCTAGGCGACTGCTGGTCCTTCAGAGGAAGCGAGCAGTATCGGTCCTCGCATGGGGAAATTAGATGGAGAGAGTTTTTGAGTTTTAAGCCAACATCCGGATAAAAAAAAAAAGGAGTCCGTTGAACAGGATTGAAAGGTTCCAGCTTGGGATAGACCAAGAGGTTTTTTGTGTTTTTTTTTAAAAGAATGTATGCTATTGTGTATTCTACATTACGGCTAGATGACAAATGGTTCAAAATTCACAATGTACATTGTTTCTTGATTTACCATGTTTAAAGATTACAGACTCCCAACAGACTCGCTCATTCATTTATGTCATCATAAACGGATCCTAGTATTGTTGTGCAACCAACAATACCATCAAGAATGAACCTGAACAAAAATAATTAAAAAAGATCTAGCGGACCTAACAGATTAAAGGAGTTGGAAGGGACCTTGTAGGTCATCTATTCTAACCCCTTGCCCAAGCAGGAGACTCTGGCAGATGGCAGTCCAATCTCTTCTTGAAAGCTTCCAGTGATGAAGCTCCCACAAATTCTAAAGGCAACCAAAGTTCCATTGGTTGATTACTGTCAGAAAATGCCTTCTTATTTCTAGGTCGAATCTTTCCTTCATCAGTTTCCATCCATTATTCCTTGTCTGGCCTTCAGGTGCTTTGGAAAATAGCTTGACCCCTTCCTCTCTCTGGCAGCCCCTCAAGTATTGGAAGACAGCTATCATGTCTCCCCTGGTCCTTCTCTTCACTAGACTAGCCATGCCCAGTTCCTGCAACCGTTCATCGTATTTTTAGCCTCCAGTCCCCTAATTATTATTTTTTAATTTTTTATTATGTATTTATTTGTCAAGAATATATTAGGTAATAAGTATAAACATGGATTGGATATATAAAATAGATTCAAATAGAAGAAACATTAGGACAGAGACGGTAGGCACACTGGTGCTCTTATGACCTTACAGACCTCTTAGGAATGGGGTGAGGTCAACAGTAGACAGTCTTAGGTTAAAATTTGGGGGGTTTGGGGATGAAACCACAGAGTCAGGTAGTGCATTCCAGGCATTGACCACTCTGTTGCTGAAGTCCGAATTTCTGCAATCGAGTTTGGTGCGATTTACCTTAAGTTTGTATCTATTGTGCGCTCGTGTATTGTTGTGGTTGAAGCTGAAGTAGTCCTTGACAGGTAGGACAAATTGTAGTAAATAATTTTTTGAGCCACGCTTAGGTCATACCGAAGGCGGCGTAGTTCTAAGTTTTCTAAGCCCAGAATTTCAAGTCTGGTGGCATAAGGTATTTTGTTGCAAGTAGAGGAGTGGAGGACTCTTCTTGTGAAATATTTCTGGACACATTCCGTTGTATTACTCATCTTGGTTGCTCTTCTCTGCACTCTTTCTAGAGTCTCAACATCCTTTTTATAGTGTGGTCTCTCAGTGAGTCATCCAGCCTCCTGACCCTCAGGTCCTGGGGCAGTTCTCAAATCTTTAAAATTCATAAAGCAAGATACCTCCCCAACACAATCTAAGGCCTGGCATCAGAGCTTAAGAAGTGTGCCTTAAACATCAAAGTTCTAAGGGAAAGTTTGGTCTTGACAATCTTCCAAACCCTTTGAAGAACGAATGTTTCATAACAAGGCCTAGCAAACAATACAATGCAATTATTATCTCAGAATCTCCAGCTCTGTTCTGGTGTCCAGATCACTAGCAGGAGAAAGAGGAGGGAACACTTTTAAAGGACAGCTGTTGTACCATGCTAAGCTAAACTTGCGCCACTATTTGTTATCTTTTAGCTTTAACAAAGCAAAGCCGTGAATCACAACCCAACATTCGGAAGAGATAGTTAATGGTCCAAAAATGTTCACCCTTGTCCACAGAGTCATTACTACATCACTACTCTGTCTTTGTGACCCTTGCCACAAAGAACAAGAACAAACCATTCCAAAAAGCAAAACAAAAACCAAAAAACAACCATGCCATAAAAAGTAGGCTATAACTGGGATATAAGGCTGCAAAAGGTCATATTCCTTAAGATCTTGCTGCTCATTTCGAGTGCTCCATAGACATAACAAACGGAATTGCGTAAAATTAGCTGTCAAATGGGGAACGCCGCAGAAATATTCTTATAAGCAGAGACTGGAGCTGGTATACCGTTCCAATTGTGCTCGAACCACCCAGTATAAAGTTTATTCTAATTATGTGTATATGAGTATAAAGTCCTGAGTTTTAAGAAGAAGAAAAAACGCATCACCCAGCCATTTGCAAAAAAAGAAAATCTAAAGTTAAGCTCCAAGATCTCCGTTTCAGCGTACAGTAAACGCTGGGAATGCAACCCAATTCCCTGGGTGAGGTCTGTCAATCAAAGTCGATAGTACTGGGCTTGATGATAAAACCTTCAGCCCATATCCAGGTCAGGATCCCACTTAAAATTGCAAAAAAACAAAAAGAAAAAAACCCCTCCACTAATATTCACCATATGTGAGGTTGAATTCCCAATGTCTGTTATTTTTGAGCCAGGAAACAATCTAAGATGAATGCTAGCACAGACTGAATTATGTGGCCATTGGTGCTGCAATTGTCCCGCAGCAGATATTCCAAACAAAAGTCCGGCTGGAAGTTGGCCACAGGTATCTTCCAAGCGGATAACACTAGCACTTAGACTTATATACCACTGTTTTACAGCCCTCTCTAAGCGGTTTACAGAGTCAGCATCTTGCCCCCAAATGGTCTGGGTCCTCATTTCCCACCTCGGAAGGATACAAGGCTGAGCCAAGCTTGAGCCTGTCAGAATCGAACTGCTGAACTGCTAGCAGAGAGCATTCAGCAGAAGTAGCCTGCAGTACCGCATTCTAACCACTGCGCCACCACGTGTTAGTTAATTAGTTAGGATGCTAACTAAGCTCATCCATTACCACCAGTTTCTCAGGACAAGACAAGACAAGGAAGCCACCAATCTTCATACATAACTTCCGATATCTCCTTATGCAATAAGATGACTGGAAAATGCAAGGATATAATCCCTAAGAGAGTGCAACACAACATGGTTTGGGACCCTCAGGGGGGCACTCACCACTGGATTTGATTGACTGGGTAGAAGATCTTATCTCCCTCCCCATTCCGTTCGTCTCTTGGCCCTTTCAAATGTGGTTTGAACACCGTTTTTTAATAATATTTTAATGTTGTCTATGGAGAACCTCAATCATGCAGGTCATGATTGCCCCAAAGGTGCTTTTCCAAAAGATAACTTTGTTTTTGCTTGAAGACATTTCGTTTCTCATCCAAGAAGCTTCGTCAGTTCTGAAGAACTGATGAAGCTTCTTGGATGAGAAGCGAAACATCTTCAGGGATATCATGTATTAGATTTATCTTGATAAAGGTATATGATGTAAAATTGTAACGTAAAAAAGATGTGGAGACTCTAGAACGAGTGCAGAGAAGAGCAACAAAGATGATTAGGGGACAGGAGGCTAAAACATATGAAGAACTGGGTATGTCTTGTTGAATGAAAAGAATGGACTAGGGGAGACATGATAGCAGTCTTCCAATATCTCAGGGGTTGCCACAAAGAAGAGGGAGTCAGGCTGTTCTCCAAAGCACCTGAGGGCAGGACAAGAAGCAATGGGTGGAAACTAATCAAGGAGAGAAGCAACCCAGAACTAAGGAGAAATTTCCTGACAGTTAGAACAATTAATAAGTGGAACGCCTCCAGAAGTTGTGAATCCTCCAACACTGGAAATTTTTAAGAAAATGTTGGATAACCATCTGTCTGAGATGGTGTAGGGATTCCTGCCTGGGCAGGGGGTTGGACTAGAAGACCTCCAAGGTCCCTTCCAACTTTATTATTATGATCTACGGCATAATAAATGTTTTCTTTGATCTCTCCGATTTCCTTACTATACCGAAACCATTATCCTCTGCATGGAGCTATCTGGTGCACCAGAATTAGACTTGACTACACATTCCTCCAGTGGTTAGAGCTTTGTAGGTTTGATTTGGGCTTGTGTGGCTGTTGCTTTTTAGAAGAAAGAAAAGTTTAAACATTGCAGCCTTCATATTTACCATCTGATATTGATTCATTCTCCAACAGGTTGCTTCGCTGAGTTTAAGCACTGCTTTTTCTGAAAGTTGAAGACACCTGTGGTTTTGAGAAGAGGGGGGAAGAACTTCCCACCTAAGAAGTGTCACTTGACGCAAGATACGATCTATAGCATACTTCTTTGCACAACTTCCTCTCCATCTTTAATAATGTCTTAGTGAATAGTTTCAGGGGGATTCCCCCCCCTCAGATTAAACAAGGTGGGCTTGAGAAGCCGAATATTTTTTAGGTGAAAGAAAGTTCAGAGGAAGCTGATAAAAACTACCGGTTCATGTGAACCGGTAGTAAAAAAAAAAAAAAGCACGACCGGTTCAGTCAAACCGGTAGTTTAAAAAAGCTACTGGTTCCTCCGAACCGGTATTTCCGACGATCAGCTGTGCCGCGGGGTTTAGCTTAGCTAGAAAGCAGGAAATCCTGCTTTCTCACAAAGCTAAATCGCGCAGCACAGCTGATCCCCCCCCCTTCGCTGTTCTACTTACCTTCCCAAGCCTCCTTTCAGCACACACTGTGCATTCGTGTGCAGCATGCATTTGGCGCACACTGTTGCATGCAGTGTGTGTTTGACACACACTGCACAGGGAGCACGTGTTGGACATGCACTGCGCATGCAGCATGTCTTTGACACGCACTGCGCATGGTGCACGTGTTTGACGGGCACTGCGCATGCAGCATGTCTTTGACACGCACTGCGCATGGAGCACGTGTTGGACGGGCACTGCGCATATGCGGCCAGCAAACTGGTAGCAAACTGATTTCACCACTGCTCTAACTCCAGAGGAGCTAGGTCAGATGCCCCCCCCCCAAAAAAATCTATTAAATGTGTTACCTTGTGCTCGTCCTCCCATTGTGTCAGTAACCGATGTATAACATCACCGAGCATAAAGGGCAGACAATTGTAAGATAGTACATTAAATGGCATTCCATGATTTCACTCATCCCTCTATTCTCAATGCTTCTTGAGCAAGAATAAAATGTATAGATTCCCTTGTAGGTGTTAGATAAACAGTGCCTGGGAATTCAGAAGATTCATTTTCAAATATTTTTCATGAGCACTTAAATAGTTAGATCCTAGAGACTATCATGTCTCCACAGTCAAGCTGGACCTTTTAAAAAGGTTCAGAAGTGATCGTTTTCTTGTCTAGACCAAGCAGGGTATTTGTGGAGGTAAGAGATTATTCCCTACTTGACCCCATCATTTGCTCAAGAGTAGCCTGTAGAGGTATCCCCCATGAGGGGGAAAGTTCTTTGGAGATGGAAAATCCAGATGTAAGGTGTTTTTGTTTTGTATTGTGAAAAGATTTTTGAGCAAAAGCCAAGGAGTATATGAAACTCAGCCTCGGGCTGTTTGACTCCCAATCAAAGAGTGGGAAGTTCAGAAAGACATTTGGCTGGATCTACTTGTCTACAACACGCTAAGTTAGATGGTTCTGTTGAAGAACGCAGAGGCTCAGAGGTGGTGAAAAACAGGCCTACCAGAAGTTCGGGAAGGCCAGAAACGGGCCCTTTCCAGCCTCCAGAGGGCCTCCAGAGCCTGTGGAGGCAATTTTTGCCCTCCTGGAGGCTCGAGGAAAGCCTCCGGAGCCCGACGAGAGCAAAAACATCCCTCCCACACTGTAATGCTGGAGGCTGACTAGGCCATTCCCACCCAGCAACCAGGCAGAGAACGCCTTGGTAAAAATTTTGAAGGCCGCCACTGCTTCAAATGGTCACTAAACCAATGATTGTAAGCTTAGCCGTATATCTTAAGGGCTCTCTAGATCCTGGAGTTGAAATCTCAGTTCCTTTAGAAGGCACCATCCAGAATTAAGCCAAATATCCATCATGGTGTAATATGAAACTGCTCTTAAATGGGCCTTACTTTTTACTCAGAGGAAGCAAGTTTTGGAGTCCTTTGGTTCCAGAAAGTCTTCTAAATTCAGAATGCTTGAGTTGCAAGTATAACTTGGATTAATCTGGAAGGGTGGGGGAAGCTGTTCCGTGGAAGCTAGCCAGTGGTCATTTGTTTGTTTTACTCACTCATTGTCTTTCTTTAAAAAAAAAAATGTTTCCTTACTAACTGAAAGTAGGCCTTGGGTCTTTGCCAAACACCTGCATTGACATACTGACACACTTTCTCTCACTGTGGGGCTGAAATTAACAAATAGCTCTTAAAGCACATTCCTTAAGCCGGGGTTCAAGGGGATATTAAGAGCCATAAAGAGTTACATCTTCTCTCAGAAGTTACAAAGGCCAAGTTCGACTTCCACCAAAGCTTGCAAGATTGCCTCGACTGTGCAGGAAACTCTCTCACCGGATCTCTGGAGGCTTCTAATTTATAATCCATGAAAAGGGTACTTAAAAGTTACCCGTGATTTCTTTTTACAGAAATATGCTATTAAGAGGAGTGGTAAGTGAAAGAAGTGAGAGGTAATGGAAAATTTTAAATCAGAAGCCATGCAAAAGTAGGAAAAATCCTTGCCAGATAGCTTGCCCAATGCCAAATAGTTATAGGAACCGTTCTCCAAACTATCTGAAGGGGCACCAAATTGCTTTGCAATTCAAGACGATCACTTTCTTCTTTTTAATGATACCTTGTATGGAGAGTTAACAGATGAAAGAAGAAAGCGCAGAAGAGAAAGAAAAAGGAGTTTGACCTGACACGGAAAGTCTAGACTGCTTAGGATCAGGCAACCAAGGGTCAACTTGTCTCTTCTAAAGTCTCAAAGGGTGAACGCTAATTCAGGTTGGCAGCCAACCAAGCTATGTATAGACTCTACATTGGCCTGTGTTTCTAATGTTTTTAGTATAGTAAGCAGCAGTGATGGGTTTCAAATTTTTTAACTACCGGTTCTGTGGGTGTGGCTTGGTGGGTGTAGCATGGCTTGGTGGGCTTGGCAGGGGAAGGATACTGTAAAATCTCCATTCCATCCCCACTCCAGGGGAAGGATATTGCAAAATCCACATTTCCTCCCAATCAGCTGGGACTTGGGAGGCAGAGAATAGATGGGGACAGGGCAAGTCAGAATTTTTACTACCGGTTCTCCGAACTACTCAAAATTTCCGCTACCAGTTCTGCAGAACTGGTCAGAACCTGTTGAAACCCACCTCTGATAAGCAGCCTAAATGCTGGTGAGCAAACGGCATATAGATATTATTGGAGAAATAAATAAATAAAATTGCACAACCGAGTCAGAAATAGAGAGATGGATGAACAGAAAGGTGGAAATAAGTGTCCTCACCATTGTTGGTTCTCCATTAATTGACTCATCAAGAATTTCAATGCCACTTCCACTTGGGGAAAAAAAATCTGCAAGGCTGATTCTATATATGTTGAGCCAGAGGTGGTATTCAACCAGTTCAGACTGGTTCGGGTGAACTGGTAGCGGAAATCGCGGGTAAGCCTGCCCACTCCAGCTCTATGATGTCCTTCTTCTATGAGAACGCCCGGCGCATGGGCGCACATTCATATTTTCAGACGGCTGGGTGTGTTTATGTGTGTGCACTCACATTTCCGGTGCTGGGCAAACTGGTAGGTAAATTATGTGAATTCCACTTCTGTTGACGGCACAGCAAAATTACTTTATGCACAAAAATGGAAGGACACTTTGATTCCCACAATGGATGAAAGAACGGCAGCAAAAGTTGAGGGAGTTGGCAGAGATGGCCAAACTGACTGCTTTGATTAAAGACAAAAGATACAACTACTTTTGTTTCTACTTGGAAGCCGCTTCTGGACTTTGTGCTTAAGGTGGGGGGGAAAAAAAGAAGAAACTTTGATTTTGGGTTTTATCGATGAGATAGATTTGTTGATATAGCTAGTTTATACTATTACGTAAAAGTGAAAAAGTTCAGGTTTGATGCTATTATCTTATTCTATTTCACCAAAGGGGGTCGGAAGTCAAGGCATTTTCTTTCTTTTCCCCCCTTTTCCCTCCCCTATACTTCCTACTATTTTCTTTTGTATTTTTGTATCTCATAGTATTAATAGCAATAGCACTTAGACTTATATACCTCTTCACAGTGCTTTACAGCCCTCTCTAAGCTGCTTAAAGAGTCAGCATATTGCCCCCCACGAATCTGGGTCCTCATTTTACCGACCTCAGAAGTATGGAAGCAGTGGTGAAATCCAAATTTTTTTACTACCGGTTCTGTGAGCGTGACTGGGTGGGCGTGGTGTGGCTTGGTGGGAGCGCCAGTGGAAGGATATTGCAAAATCTCTATTCCCACTCCACTCTGGGGCCAGCCAGAGGTGGTATTTGCCAGTTCTCTGAACTACTCAAAATTTCCGCTACCGGTTTTCCAGAACCTGTCAGAACCTGCTGGATTTCACCCCTGGATGGAAGGCTGAGTCAACCTTGAGCCTCGTGAGATTTGAACTGCCAAACCGCAGGTAGCCAGCAGAAGTGGCCTGCAGTACTGCACTCTAACCACTACGCCACCGTGGCTCATAATACAGGAACTTCACCCTTTAACAGGAAAGTTACTTTGATCCACGCTAACTGGCCATGCTTCTCTCAGCTTTCAAGCAAACTAGTTTCCAATCTGAACTGGCCATGCCAAGAGTAGCACTTCTGCCTTCTTGCACACAAAGTATGTGCTTTGCAGTTGAACTGCTGTCTGGAGAAGAAGCTTCCTCAAAAACCACAATAAAAGCAAGCAAGTAAGCACTATCCTCAACTTGTCCGTAACACATACACCAGAGGTGGGTTTCAGCAGGTTCTGACCAGTTCTGGAGAACCGGCAGTGGAAATTTTGAGTAGTTCGGAGACCCGGTAGTAAAAACCACCCCCACCCCCATCTATTCTCTGCCTCCCGAGTCTCAGCTGATCGGGAGGAAATTTTTGCAGTATCCTTCCCCTGGAGTGGGGTGGGAATGGGGATTTTACAGTATCCTTACCCTGGAGTGGGGAGGAAATGGGAATTTTGCAGTAATCTTCCCCTGGATTGGGGAGGGAATGGAGATTTTACAGTATCCTTCCCCTGCCACGCCCACAAAGCCACAGCCACCAAGCCACGCCCACAGAACCGGTAGTAAAACTTTTTGAAACCTCACCACTGACTCTCTCTCTCACACACACTGTCTCTCACTCTCGCTCTCGCTCTCCCCCCCCTGCCCCCAATGAAATGAGAGCTCTGGGTTTATATATAAGAGCTTTTGGCAGGAAAATGGACTTCAGGGTATCAAGAGACCACAGATGGAAGAGCTCAAGAAAGGCAGATGTCTTCGCTGATCCAGTGCCCTCACAGTGGGATTTGAGGAATGAATGAACAGTGCAATAAGGCATTAAAAAAAAAAAACCCAAGTGGGCATTGTTTAAAAGATGGGATGAAGCGTTCAAAAAGTGGTAGAGGCCAAACCCACCTACAGGTGATCCTATAGGAGGGGTCCCCAATCTTGGCAACTTTAAGCCTGGTGGACTTCAACTCCCAGAATTCCCCAGCCAAACAAACCAATGTTTGAAGTCCTCCAGGCTTAAAGTTGCCAAGGTTGGAGACCCCTGCCCTATAGACTTCAGAGGACAAGGGTTCTTGGTGCTCGCTGAGCTTCGTTGTTTTCTTGCAGACATTTTGTTACCAAAGTAATATCATCAGCGTTAGAAGGGATTAGGGTTTGCTTTCCACTTATAAAATTATATAAACAGGGAGCAAACCTCACATTCACTCACTCACCCTGATGATGTTACCTAGCTGGGTCATGAAATGTCTGGAAGTAAGGAGACCACAGTTCAGGGGTGAAATCTAAATTTTTGTACTACTGGTTTTCTGGGCATGGCTTGGTGGGCGCGGCATGGCTTGGTGGGCATGGCAGGAGAAGGATACTGCAAAATCTCCATTCCCTCCCCACTCCTGGGGGAAGGATACTGCAAAATCTCCATTCCCCACCCAACTCCAGGGAAAGGATACTGCAAAATCTCCATTCCCACCCCACTCCTGCGGGAAGGATACTGCAAAATCTCCATTCCCACCCCACTCCTGGGGGAAGGATACTGCAAAATCTCCATTCCCACCCAACTCCAGGGAAAGGATGCTGCAAAATCCTCATTCCCACCCCACTCCTGGGGGAAGGCTACTGCAAAATCTCCATTCCCATCCCACTCTGGGGCCAGCCAGAGGTGGTATTTGCTAGTTCTCCGAAGTACTCAAAATTTCTGCTATTGGTTCTCCGAACTGGTCAAAATTTCCTCTACCGGTTCTCCAGAACCTGTCAGAACAGGTTCACCCCTGCCATAGTTTAACCCTGAGCTACAAATCTTCTCTTCTATTGGTACTTTACAGAAACACTATCAAGAGTTATGAGTTAAGCAAATTAACCTTGTAAGCCTCAGATTTGTAATTTAGGGCATTTTCATCAAGCATTCTGTGCCAGTTTGAAACCAACTCCAGAGCTGTGGTTTTTCCAACTTGCCAGCACTCAAGAGGTAAGCCAATTAATCCTGACTCCTCTACAATGTACTTGTAACTGCAGTGAAGCTAATGTTTTCTTTGCATTATTAAAGCTCTCTAGTATGCCAAGTCTCTCTCAGTTTGGAGGAATTTTTGCCTCACTTTCTCTCCTCATTTCTTGATTTCATCCATCTTAACAGGCCTTTTCGAAGTTAAAAAATAGTGTAGCTGTCCCCTTGGCTCAGCTCAAACTTCTGTTTTTCTTTTTTGCATACAAGACAAATCCACCCAATATGAAGTTAGACCATGGGAGGAAAGGAAGGGAAGCAACTGGGCGTTGCGGTTTCCTTCGCCATGGAGTAGAGGTGAGTGAATGTTGGTTTCTCCAGGGACTGTGACACTAATAGGTAGCAGAAGAGTGGGGTGGAAATGTGGACTGTCTTCCAACGGATTTTGACATATTAGAGAATAGAAATGATCCTCAATGATGCCAGCAATGTCCTCAAACAAGACTGGGACAAAGGAGAGAGAGAAAGACAGGAGGGAGGGACAGGGAGGGAGGGAAGGACAGAGATAGAGGAGGAGAGAGATGGAGGGGGAGAGAGAGAGACAGAGTGGGAGAGGGAGGGAGAGAGGGAGGGAGAGAGAGAGAAAGGGAGAGGGGGAGAGAGGGTGGAGGGAGGGAGAGAGGGAGGGAGAGGGGGAGAGAGAGCGGGTGAGGGAGGGAGAGAGGGTGGGAGGGAGAGAGGGAGGAGAGGGAGGAGAGAGAGACAGAGGGAGAGAGACAGAGGGGAGAGAGAGACAGAGGGGGAGAGAGACGGAGTGGGAATGGGAGAGGAAGGAAGAGAGGGGGCCTCTTGTGGCTCAACAGACTAATGCAGTCTGTTATTAACACAGCTGCCTGCAATTACTGCAGGTTCTAGTCCCACCAGGTCCAAGGTTGACTCAGCCTTCCATCCTTTATAAAGTAGGTAAAATGAGGACCCAGATTGTTGGGGGTAATAAGTTTGACTTTGTATATAAATATACAAATAGGATGAAGACTATTGCTAACATAGTGTAAGCCGCCTTGACTCTTCGGAGAAGGGCGGGGTATAAATGCGAATTTTTTAAAAAAAGGGAGGGAGAGAAAGGGAGAGGGAGAGAGGGGGATGGGAGGGAGAAAGAGACGGAGGGGGAGAGAGGGGGAGGGAGGGGGAGAGAGAGGGAGGGAGAAAGAGGGAGAGGGAGGAAGAGACATGTAGTCAACTTACAACCATTCATTTAATGACCGTTCGAAGTTACAAAACTGCAGACAAGTGACTTATCGGGTCTATGACAATTTACCGTGGCCAACCAGCCATAACCAACTCTCCACAGCCCACTTGCCACAGGACAACTCACTGCGGGGGCCAGAGTTATGCTAATATCAAAGAAATATTGCTATGAATAGAATCATGAAAGAAAGGGTGCCAACGGAGGCAGAAAATGAAATGAAAATGACAAAACTTAAAATAACTGATTATTTATTTTAAATAATTGAATGGAATCGTTCAATTGGCCTGTGGTGGGTTGTGCCGCAACAAATTGGCCAGGTTGAGTTGGCTGCGGTGAATTGCCCCATTCCATGACTTATAACCAGTGCTCATGCTTACAATCATCCCCATGCTTACACATCCCCATGGGCATGTGATCAAAATCTGGACACTCAGCCACTGGCATGTGTTGCGTCATGTGTTTGCCACCTTCTCAGCCTGCTTCCAACAAACAAAGTCAATCGGGCAGGAGGGTCAAAACTTGCGGCCGGCAAGCCGGATGCATCATGTGCAGGCCACGCCCACCCCGCTCTGCAAAGGCAAAAAAATATCACGGGATACGCCGCGGGATATGTCACATGACGCGATCGAGTTTGACACCCCGTGCAATAGGGAAAGCTGGATGTGCCTAACGAGTCTGTGATTCGCTTAACAGCTGCAATGATTCGCTTAACGAACATGGCAGCTATGATTGCAACACATCGGACGTGGCTCACGTAAGAGCCACCTTGCTTCACAATGGGAATTCTGAACCCCACTGTCAAGGACTGCGCGTATCTTCAACAGACAGCGAATATGCACCGCAATTGCAGGAAGGACCCGTTCACTCTTTTTGAGCGGTGAGGTTTTTAAACTTGACAGCGGAGAAGGCCAGCCATCTCCTCAGCTGAAGCACATCTTGCGTTAATTATGTGGCTTGCTGTGAAGTCTAGGAGCTTCACAATTTAAAGCAAGCACCATAAAAAAAGCAGAAATAATTTGCATCTGGTCTGAAGGAGATGTTCTTCCTATCTTCTCCAACCTAACCATGATGCTGACAGGACTTAGTTACCTCCCTGAAATTGGTAAAGTAAAGGTAAAGGTTCCCCTGGCACATACGTGCTAGTTGTTCCCGACTCTAGGGGGCGGTGCTCATCTCCGTTTCAAAGCCGAAGAGCCAGCGCTGTCCGAAGACGTCTCCGTGGTCATGTGGCATGACTCACTCCCAAAAGCGCATGGAACGCTGTTACCTTCCCACCAAAGGTGATCCCTATTTTTCTACTTGCACTTTTACGTGCTTCCGAACTGCTAGGTTGGCAGAAGCTGGGACAAGTAACGGGAGATCACCCCGTTACGTGGTGGAATTCGAACCACTGAACTGCTGACCTTTCGATCGATAAGCTCAGCGTCTTAGCCACTGAAACCACCGTGTCCCTATCTGAAATTGGTAGTAGGAGAGGGGGGGAAAGCTTTCCATTGGTGGGAGTCAAATGACTTTCTGAGAAGTATCTCAGAAGCATTTGGAGATCCCATGGATGAGGAGGAATTAATCCTCCCCACACACGATGCTGTCACCCCCAACCAGTCCTCCTAGTATGCCAAGGATGAGATCTTTCTAATCCACTGATAAAAGTGCAATGCTATACGATTAACATTGTACACTGACTGTGTTCACACAATATATTTAAGCAGGAAGGCTTTAGTTCAGTGGTTCTCAACCTGTGGGTTGGGACCCCATTGGGGATTGAATGACGATTTGCTCTAAAACCATCGGAAATATGGGAAGTATACTTGCGAGTCGAAGAATTGCGCTCCAATGGTTGACTCCACGAGCCAGCTTCAGGCGCAATGAATTAAAAAAGAGAGGAATTTTTGCTCTGATGTCTCCCTCTCAAACCAGCTGCAATCACTCCCAATCTCTAGCCTAATCTGGCTTCAGGCGCGATAAACGTAATAGGGGAGGAGTCTCCGCTTTAATGCCTCCGTCCTCAAGGCAATCGCAAGCAGTTCAGATCACTAGCCAATATGGCTTCAGGCGCGATAAATTCGAAACGAAAATAATTTTATGGTTAGGGTCGCCACATCATGGGGAATTGTATTAAAGGGGTCGTAGCACTATAAAGGTTGAGAACCACTGCTTTAGTTGTTCCATGAAGCTTGGCGGTATTCCTTCTATGGCCCCTAGAGACAGCCATGAGTTGATGGGGCTCAAAACTTTGTCTCTCTGGGCATTTGGCGCGAGTGTGTGTGAGAGAGAGATTTTTAAAGAGTAAAATCATCGCAATAATGTTCACAAATACTTGCAAACTCCTTCATCCAGTTCCCAACTGCTTCCTACCCAAAACATGCAAAGCCAAGAGCAGAGGTGTCAAAGTCAAGGCCCAGGGACTGGATCTGGCACATGGGGTCCTTAAATCTGGCCTCTGGGGCCACCTGGAAACAGCGAAGGACTGGCCCGCAGTGCCTCTGCCAGCAAAAATGGAGCTCACGCAGGCTGCAGGTAGCCCTCCCGAGCTCCATTTTCACTGGCAGAGGGTTGCAAGAGGCTGTCACAGGCGAAAACAGAGCTCGGGGGCCTGTTTTTGTTGGCAGAGTGCTCAGGCCTGCCAGGAGCACTCAGGTACACTCAGGTGCCCCCCGACACAAGTGATGTGGAGTGGCCACACCCACCCCGGCCCCCCAAGGTCAATGCGGCCCTCAATGAAATCGAATTTGACACCCCTGGCCTCGAGATAGTGAGCCTTCAGTTGATGGAGGGATATTTCCCAACTTAACTGCTACAGACACAGAGTATATATTGTGCAAGGGTAAATTCGTTGCTGAGTTGGATCATTTTACTTTTCAGGTTGAGTTGGGTAGGAGACTGAGATGACAGAAAATTCTTGCATGCAACAACTTTCTTTCCATAATTAGATTTCGAAGGAGGATGCTATTCTTGTCTTCTCTCTGAATAGGTCCAAGACATCCACTCAACATCACACCTCCCTCCTTCCATCCTGAAGTAGAACAGTCTCGCACTTAAGCCTACTTCTTCACCACAGTTAGTGAGAACCAAGACACAGCACCCAAGCTGACTTAAAGGTCAATTCTCCATTCACTGACCACAACATCTAGATATCTACAAAACTTGTTGAGTCCCATTTACTGAGTTTCCAGACATATTTATTCTGGAAAGTCTTATGGGGGGAAAAAGGATCAGAGGTGGTATTCAGGCGGTTCAATTCAGACCAGTTCGGGCGAACCGGTAGCGGAAATTATGGGCAGGCTCACCCACCTGCCCCAGCTTTTTAGGCACATTTTTGAGGCCGGGTGAATGTGTGGAAGGCGCGTGTGAGCAAAGCACATGCGTGGAAGGCCGGGCACATGTGCAGAAGGCAGGCACGTGCACAAACCGATAGTAGCAAAATGTGAAATCCACCGCTGAAGGCAACATGATTTCTCACGAGCTCCAGGATTAAATTCTACGGAATGAGAAGTGGGAGGAAAAATGAGACACCTTTGCATTATCTATATAAAAACATTATTTTTCCTCCCTTTGTTGTTGTTACAGGAAAGGAGGAAACTGTAGATCTGATTTCTACGACTTAAACACAATCACCTTCCTTCTCTGCAAAGAACTCTCGAACCAGCCCAAAAGTTGTACCTCTGTGGCTTCGTTTGCAAAGTGTTGTGAGATAGCCAGTGGGAAGAATTTGGCTCTCTCTCTTAGGGTTGATGGGAAATCTTCCAGGATTCACTTGGCTAAAGCAAAGGACTCACCCACTGAGCTTGTAAGGCGCATCATGTGAAGTCCCCTGCATCTGATGGGCAGAGGGAGAACAGCCCAAATGTGCTGGCTTTCATTTTTAGGTGGCGTAGAAGAGAAAAGAGTGCAAATCAGGGGTGAAATGCTACCGGTTCAGGTGAACAGGTAGCGGCAGTGGGGGGTTCAGAGAACTGGTAGCGGCGGTAGCATGAGGCTCCGCCCACCTGCCCAGTTGTCATTACTTCCTGGTTTTAACCAAGAAGTTACCTGTTTATTACCCTCTGCGCATGCGCAGAAAGGTTTGCACATACACAGAGGGTCCAAGCGTCCATGTAACACGCACGCCCACACTTCTGAACTGGTAGGGAAGGTAAGTAGATTTCACCCCTGGTGCAAATATATGTCTAAGTCTCATGTCTTCATTCAGCACCTTCTAAAGCAGCATACACCAAAACACTACGGCCAGTTACATTCATTGACAAGTCTTGCCACTCGAACGAACAATGATGTGGTTGTTTCTTAATGACCTTCTCTTCACCCCCTTTTGTTTAGTTCATGCAGCCTACAGGCCGTCAGCAGCTCTCCAACCCCCTCCTTTCTCCCACCCCTAAAATCCATTGAAACCAGACAGGGTTCAATTGGAAAGGCACACGATGCCCATCTTATTAGGGTTGTAGGAGATCATTAAGGGCCAAGTTATCTAAGAGCATCTTTGATCTATCGACGTCGCCACGTATTTCTATTGCTGGTCGGTGGGCCTTTTCATGCTTTTATCTATGATTTTTATTGGGGGGAGGGGAGGGAAAACTGCTCCTTTGTTATTGGTGGGCAATTAGAATTCTTGCTATGCTGGCAAACCACAAAGGGTCTTGCAGCCGTGGGAGATTGTGGGAGGTAAAATTTTAACTAAACGGAGGGGTAAACAAATAGAGACGCCATTGAACTTTGGCAAAGCAGCTGAGCCCCTTCCAAAAATGCGTGTGGTGGGGTTTGATACCCTTTTAATGAAAGAAGCCTGTGGAATGTAGAGTGTCGGTCTTAATAATAGGCTTATCACTTGGGGGGGGGGCGGGAAGTTAATGTTCTCTTTTGAGTTGTGATGTTGATGATTAGACAGGACAGATTGTAGAAAGGAGAGCAATATGGTGCAATGTTAGAGAGAAGGGTCAAAGTATGCTTGTACTGATGTGAAGACTACTGCAGAAAAAACTGCAGAAAAAAACCATTGCTACCAACCTGCCTTCTATTGAGGACCTGTATACTGCATGAGTCAAAAAGAGGGCTGTGAAAATAATTAGAGACCCCTCACATCCTGCACATAAACTGTTTCAATTTCTATCCTCAAAAGGATGCTATAGAGCACTGCACACCAAAACAACTAGACACAAGGACAGTTTTTTCCTGAAGGCCATCACTCTGCTAAACAAATAATTCCCTCAACACTGTCAAACTAGTTACTAAGTCTGCATTACTATTAATCTTCTCATCGTTCCCATCACCCACCTTCTCCCACTTATGACTGTAGGACTGTAACTTTGTTGCTTGTATCCTTACAATTTATATTGATATTGATTGTTTCTTGATTGCTTATTTGTACCCGATGACTGTCATTAAGTGTTGTACCTTATGATTCTTGACAAATGTATCTTGTCTTTTTATGTACACTGAGAGCATATGCACCAAAGACAAATTCCTTGTGTATCCAATCACACTTGGCCAATAAAATTCTATTCTATTCTATTCTATTCTTCATTCCAATATTCTAGTCTATTCTATTCCAATCCAATCCATTTCATCTATTCTATTCTATTCTATTCTATTCTATTCTATTCTATTCTATTCTATTCTATTGGAAGATTCTATTTTCTGCCTTTTCCTTTTATTTTTCTTCTTCCTTCCTTCTATTTTTCTTCAACTTGCCTTTCTTTTCCTGCACTTTTTTGCTTTTTCTTTGCTTGCTTGCTTTCCCTTCCTTTCCATTAGTTTCTCTTCTTGTTTAAAAGTTTTAATAAAAAATTACATACAATAAAAAGCAAAAAAGTTCTACCTCCCCATGGAAAAATCAGCAAGGAACACTGAAAACCAACATCAGATCCACGTCTACGTGATAGCCGTCTACTCTGACTGATCGTTCTCATTTACCATGGCCTAAAAGAGAACCCCATAGGGATGCAGTGGCTCAATGGCTAAGATGCTGAGCTTGTCGATTGAAAGATCGGCAGTTCACCGGTTCGAATCCCTAGTGCCGTATAACGGGGTGAGCTCCCGTTACTTGTCCCAGCTTCTGCCAACCTAGCAGTTCGAAAGCACATAAAAAATGCAAGTAGAAAAATAGGGACCGTCTTTGGTGGGAAAGTAACAGCGTTCTGTGCACCTTTGACATTTAGTCATGCCAGCCACATGACCACGGAGACATCTTTGGACAGTGCTGGATCTTCGGCTTTGAAATGGAGATGAGCACCGCCCCCTAGAGTCAGGAACAACTAGCACCTATGTGCGAGGGGAACCTTTACCTTTAAAAGAGAACCAACCTGTTTTAGGTAAGTAGAATGAATAGAGGACGGCTAAAGTTCTTACCCATTGGATCAAAATTTAGTCCAGTTTGCCCTGGCTTAAGCAAACTCCATGTGTAGATGTGACTTCCATCATGTCTCTATTTATCAAGCTGGAGCATTTCCAGTAAAGAAATCCTGACCTATATCATGTCTCCATGTAGTCAACTAAATTGCAGTGGCCGCTCGCACACAAGGTAGTTTTATGATGTTCTATGCCATGATATAAAAAAGATGTTGAGACTCTAGAAAGAGTGCAGAGAAGAGCAACAAAGATGATTAGAAAGCTGGAGGTTAAAACATGTGAAGAACGGTTGCAGGAACTGGGTATATCTAGTTTGATGAAAAGAAGGACTAGGGGAGACATAATAGCGGTCTTCCAATATTTGAGGGGCTGCCACAAAGAAGAGGGAGTCAAGCTATTCTCCACAGCACCTGAGGGTAGAACAAGAAGCAATGGGTGGAAACTCATCAAGGAGAGAAGCAACCTAGAACTAAGGAGAAGTTTCCTGACACTAAGAATACAGTAATCTGCGGAATAATTTTTTTTTTGGTTTGTTTGTTTTTTTGTTTACATTTATATCCCGCCCTTCTCCGAAGACTCAGGGCGGCTTACAGTGTATAAGGCACAATTTCAGAAATTGTAGGTGCTCCAACACTGGATGTTTTTAAGAAGAGATTGCATAAAAAATGGTATAGGGCAGTGATGGCTAACCTTTTTACCATCACGTGCCAAAAGCAGGGGGAGCGCGGGGCGGGGGTCACATGCGCGTGTACCCACACCCATAATTCAATGCACTCTGCCCCACTGCGCATGCACACACACACACACAAACACACACACAACCTGCGCTCCCCCTGCTTTTGGCATGTGATGGCACAATGGGCCCGGTAGGCCCATTTTTTGCCCTCCCCGGGCTCCAGAGGCTTTCTGGGAGTCTGGGGAGGGCAAAAATGGCCTTCCCCACCCCCCTGGAGGCCCTCCGGAGGCTGGAAACAGAGCCTCCCATCGCCACTACCGGTTTGCCCAAACCGGGACGAACCAGTAGAAACCCACCACTGGCGCTATTGCTAAAACTCTCTGGGTCTTTATTGATGGTTGATATGGACTGAGAACTTGCCTTCCTATTGGTCCAGAATCTATCACACAGACCAATCACAAAGTATATTTAAGTTGTCAGCATCCATGCAAAAGAAGCGAAGTGAAGCGCCATACCAGAGAGGGACTAAAAAAAAAAAAGAAATCCAACAACTGGTCTTAGGATTTACTAGGAGGAAGTTGTGAGGCTCTCATGTTTCTAACGTGTGGTGCAATTGAATGACACCCGCACTCTACCCCCTGATCTCCATGGGTTTGTGAAGGATATTCCCCTAAGCCTCAAATGAAAGGAAAAGAAACCACAAGGCAAGGAATAGAGTAGCAAATCCTCCTCTAATTAAGAACAAATTACAGGATTTCCCTTGAAGGACAAAGAGTCAGGCAATTAGATGAACGGAGTTGTTTACCACAGCAGTAAATAAATCTTCCCCTGAAAAATGAGACCTCCGGGGAAGAAATGGTGAACTGAAGACAGTTCCACTAGAAGCAAAGCCAATGATGCCAGCAGAATGAAGAGCGGGCAACTAAACTGGTTTTTTATCATTGCTCTCTGGACAAGGGGAAGACTTGAGATAACCCAATAGGGTCTACTGGTTTTTGTAAATTGCTTGTTAATTGCTGTGCCACGGTGGCGCAGTGGTTAGAATGCATTATTGCAGGCTAATTCTATCGACTGCCAAGAGTTTGATCCTGACCGGCTCAAGGTTGATTCCGCCTTCCATCCTTCCAAAGTTGGTAAAATGAGGACATACAGATTACTAGGGCAATATGTTGATTTTGTAAACTGCTTAGAGAGGGCTGTAAAACACAATGGAGCAGTATATACTATAAGTCTAAATGCTAGTGGTAGTGGGGTTTTTTAGCTATTAGAAACCTTTGGATTTACACATTTTAAATTCACTCAGTGAATTTCCTTCAATTTTTAGTGAAAGAAATTTAAATTTCACTTATTAATGTAGAATGAAGTGGATATTTTTGGACAAAGCACTCTGAAGACAATGAAGATAATAAGAAGACTATATTTAAAAGATGTTATGGAAGAGGATCTTGTCTGTTTTGCCAGACAAGATTGAGATTCATCTGAAAATGGATTTAAAAATGGCAGGCTACAAGAATGATGTAGGAAAAAAAAAGTTACACTGAACATACTAAAGAAACCAGCTGATGCCTTAGTAATTAAAAAGGATAAACAAATAACAAGTCACCTGAATAATTTTCCTATACTGAATTCAACAAAGGAACTTGTTAAAGTTTTGAAAATTTTGTGACAAGGGAAAAATAAAGAGAAATCAAGTTCTAGGCTGTTCTTCAAAGGGACTTAAGATCAAGATTGTTAAAAGTAAAAGGAAGGAACATAACGTTGGTTCATTTGATCAAAGTTAAAATATATTGTTATCTCTGGTAACCCTTAATGGAATTTTGTTGACCAGGACTGAATGACATGGCTTTATGGATTTCTTTATGGGTAAGAAATGAGATATAGGAAGGTAAAAACCTATTTTTAAAAAATGCTTATCCTTGTGATGAAGGTGGAAGATTTTATTTATGAATTTTTTCTTTTTATTTATTATATTCTTTTTTCTTTTCTATTTTTCATTCTATGGTTGTTGTTTTTCTGGAAAAAGAAAACAAATAAACTTGAAAGGAAATAAAACCAAAAAGAGAAGTTGGAAATGCTTGGAAGGAAGAGAAAAAGTCTTCAGTTGCTCTCAAGTCTCTTTAGACCTTCTTTCAATCAAGATTCCTGGAAAGACTTTCCAAAGGAAGAGGCTGTTGTATCCTGCTGTTTGAGCGAGTTTAGAAAAGAAAGCAATTTCCTGACTCCATTGAATACATAAGAAAATAAGAGCACTGAATAAATAAGTACTTAAGAACTTCATATAGCCCAGTTCTCTTGCTTGTTGTTTTTTTTTCCAATTTTAGAGCAAATGTTTGTACTACAATCCCCATCATTCCTTTGTCCTGCAGACATTCCTGGGGAGCTGATTGAGCAGGGTTGCAATCATCTAACCTTACAACCCCAAGTTTAGGAAAACTACTCAATGGTAACTTGAGGGACTTAACTGCTTCTGACCATAGAGAGGTTCTATGAGAAGACTCACTGGAGAAGGGTCTAATGCTGGGAAAGATTGAGGGCAAAAGAAGAAGGGGACGACCAGGAATGAGGTGGCTGGATGGAGTCACTGAAGCAGTCAGCGTGAGCTTAAATGGACTCCAGAGGATGGTAGAGGACAGGAAGGTCTGGAGGAACATTGTCCATGGGGTTGTGATAAGTCAGACATAACTTCACAACTAACAACAACATGAGACAAGATCATAGCTCTCCGTCTTAAATTCTTAATCTTTGTAGCAAGAAAGCTCACTGAGTCATTCTACCCCAAAGAAATGTTTTGTCCTAAACTTGCTATCTGATCAGAGGATGGCCTTAAGTTTGGGGTAATCCGCAACCTGAAGTCCTTCAGGTGTTTTAAACTTTTGGACAACAAATTGTGGAAGTTGTAGTTGAAACACTACAGGCTGCCTAAGCTTATTCTAAGTCAAGTGCAGAAGAAGTAGAGCTGCAAGAAGCATCAAAAAAGTCTTCCAATCCAAACCAATTAAGTCTTGTGTACATTTCACCTGGTCGGCTCTTCCCACCCACTTTGTATGTCTCTCCTATAAGTGAGAGACTATAGAAACCTTCTACAGTAGTGGCCAAAATTGTGGAAACCTTTTGGGAAAAGTGTATTTTGAGGTTTGATAGCTAATAACACCACTTTTTTTTTTTTTTGGAGTTTCAAAATAATCATATTCCACTGCTGGAATGGCCTGGGAATAGCCCAAACCTTAACTCAATTGAAAATCTATGGAGCCAACTAAAGAAACTTGTTAGTCAGAAGTGACCCAGCAATAAAACCCAGTTAATAGAACCAATCATTCCATCTTGGTTTCACGTTATAACAGCTGCAGAACTAAAAGACTTGGTTCACTCCATGGGAAGACGTTGTAAGGCCATCATTCACGCTAAAGGTTACCCAACTAGGTATTATCTGACGTAGGGAAAATTTTGTATATCTCGTTTTTTCTAAGATTGATCATTTTTGTATGTTTTGTTTTTTCTACGCATTTCACTTTTCTTCTTTTACTGTAACTGCTATTCTAATAGCAAATCCGTCATAAAAGTTATTGCATTACATTCTTGATTCAATTATCTTTCCATCTTTGACATATAATTTTATGGTACAACTCCAAAAAACAAAGTGGTTTCATGAGCGAGTTTTAGAAAAGACGCTTTTCCCAAAAGGTTTCCACAATTTTGGCCGCTACTGTATTGCATTTACAGATGGAACTGTTCAGACCAGGAGATGGTAGATATCCCTAGTCTATCCATGGAGCTACCAGACTGGAGATCTAACAGCAGGAGGGAGGAAAGAAGGAAAGATTCTAACATCCTCTTAGCAATTGTTGTCGCTCTTGGTCAATTCTTCTTGAGCTCCTTCAATTCTGCCTTTTTTCTATGACCTAATTATTGGTCTCACTACAAACTGGGCCAGAAATGTTCCACTCCAAAACTAGGTTCAAAAGGAATGTCTCAGGCATGTCAGATTGACCACCAGTGGCTGCAGAGAACCACAAGTGTAAGCTTTGCGGGAAGTGAGCTGTTAAAGACCCTGAGCCCTGAAATGATCCTTCCAAAAACTATTCATCTCAAAGATGCTTTTTCAAGAGGCAACTGGACGTTCTGGACTTTTTCTTAGATGATGTTTTGCTTCTCATGCAGAAAGCTTCTTCAGCTTGGATGAGAAGCGAACACGTCTTCCAAGAAAAAGTCCAGAAAATCCAGTTGCCTCTTGAAAAAGCACCTTTAGGACAACCATGACCTGGATGACTGAGAATCTCCATAGTCACCTGTTGCCTTCTCCCAGCAAAGCAAGACATTCTAGAACAAGGCTGTCCAACTTGGCAACTTTAAGACCTGTGGACCTCAACTTCCAGAATTCCCTGGCCAGCCATGCTAGGTTGGCTGAAAATGAATTGAAATCCTCAGTCTTAAAGTTGCCAAGGTTGGCTACTCCTGCTCTGAGTGTCATTGGCCCATAGTACAGCTCATCCCGCCAAGTGACAGCACCCAGCTGGCCTTGCCTGGCGGACATTCCATCCAGATCTAGTGAGCTACAGGATGGGAGGCCACACAGAAGACCGAGAAGGGTAGATTCAACTGGGAAGTCAACACCCGAGAGGAAATCAAAGGCCCAAACCTCTTCCATGCTGCTAACATGGAAACGAGAGATGGATATATGCATGAAGTCAGCCAGGGTGACTTACCTGACCTCTTCTTACAAGAGTGTCCATACAAGCAATTTGTACCATTGCTCCCCCTATCAAGCAGGCAAGGTTTTACACTGCCACAATAGCAGGTGATGCTCTCAAGCCCTAATGGGCACATTTTGAAAAAGGTCTTTGGCAGCACATAGAACTAGCCTCTCCTCCTCCTCCTCCTCCACTCCCTGCTTATATGCCGTGTATGCCATACTGTATGCCGTGTCCCAAAGTTGCTGCTTTGAAATTCGACTTTCTGGTTTTTCTTGGAAGACGTTTGGCTTCTCATCCAAGAAGCTTCTTCAGCTTTGACTGGATGGTGAGGAAGGGAAGTCAGACCTGAAGGCGCTTCTTGGATGAGAAGCGAAACCAGGGGTGAAATCCAGCAGGTTCTGACAGTTCTGGAGAACCGCTAGCGGAAATTTTGAGTAGTTTGGAGAACTGGCAAATGCCACCTCTGGATGGCTCTAGAGTGGGTGGGAATGGAGATTTTGCAATATCCCTCCCCCAGGAGTGGGTTGGGAATAGGGATTTTGCAGCATCCTTCCCCAGGAGTGGGGTGGGAATGGAGATTTTGCAGTATCCTTCCCCCCAGGAGTGGGGAAGGAATGAGGATTTTGCAGCAACCTTCCCCTGGAGTGGGGTTGGAATAGAGATTTCGCAGCATCCTTTCCCCAGGAGTGGGGTGGGAATGGAGATTTTGCAGTATCCTTCCCCCAGGAGTGGGGAGGGAATGGGGATTTTGCAGCATCCTTCCCCCAGGAGTGGGGCGGGAATGAGGATTTCGCAGCATCCTTCCCTCAGGAGTGGGGCGGGAATGGGGATTTCGCAGCATCCTTCCCCCAGGAGTGGGGAGGGAATGGGGATTTTGCAGCATCCTTTCCCCAGGAGTGGAGTGGGAATGGAGATTTTGCAGCATCCTTCCCCTGGAGTGAGGTGGGAATGGAGATTTTGCAGTATCCTTCCCCCCAGGAGTGGGGAGGGAATGGGGATTTTGCAGCATCCTTCCCCTGGAGTGGGGTGGGAATAGAGATTTCACAGCATCCTTTCCCCAGGAGTGGGGAGGGAATGGGGATTTTGCAGTATCCTTCCCCTAGGAGTGGGGAAGGAATGGGGATTTTGCAGCATCCTTCCCCTGGAGTGGGGTGGGAATGGAGATTTTGCAATATCCTTCCCCTGGAGTGGGGTGGTAATGGGGATGTTGCAGTATCCTTCCCCTGCCAGGCCCACCAAGCCACACCACACCACGCCCACCAAGCCATGCCCACAGAACCGGTAGTAAAAAAAAAAATTGGATTTCACCCCTGAGCCAAAGGTCTTCAAAGAAAAACCAGGAAGTCCAGTTGCCTCTTTTAAAAGGCACCTTTGGGACAGCCATGACTTGGATGACTGGGAATCTCCATGGACACACTGTGCCTTGCTCCACGGAGATGATGCCTCCGAGATCAAGTCGCTGCTTAAAAACAAAACAAAAAAAAGCGGGAAAGAACCCCAGGCCAGCAAGGGAACAAGGAGGATTTCATCACTACCATCCCTGCAGAAGCCTGCATCATCTGCACCACAGCTGGATTCTTACGGCGGCGCCTCCTCCTCCTCCTCCTCCTCCGGCCCCGCTGCGAAGACGGTCTCTCCAACACTTGGGGAGCTCAGTGCTTCTGGAGGCGGGGAGAGGCGACAGTACCTCTTCCCCTTCCCACATCCTTCCCGCCGGCAAAGGCACGCCGCCCTCGAGGGAGGGGACAGGCAGAAGCACCCAGCGCTGGACTGGCCTGATTTTAAATTTTAAATTTTAATTGTGGGTTTTAAATTGTTGTAATTTGTATGGGGTGTAATGTTATTTTAAATTTCTGGCATACTTGAATCAGTTTTTTAAGGGTTGTTTTAATTATGGTGTATCTGTTTGTATTTTATTTGCCTGTTCACCGCCCTGAGTCCTTCGGGAGAAGGGCGGTATACAAATTAAAACATTATTATTATTATTATTATTATTATTATTATTATTATTATTATTATTATTATTATTATTATTATTATTATTATTATTGGTGGGAGGGGGAGAGAAGTGGGCCCCCAAGCTTGCGAGGAGGCGAGAGTCCCGCTCCAAGAGCGCAGGGAGCGAAGCCGCCTTAACATAACATAATAACAGAGCTGGAAGGGACCTTGGAGGTCTTCTAGTCCAATCCCCTGCCCAGGCAGGAAAACCCTACACCACTTCAGACAGATGGTTATCCAACCTTTTCTTAAAAATTTCCAATGTTGGAGCATTCACAACTTCTGCAGGCAAAGTTGTCCCACTTATTGATCGTTCTTAACTGTCCCCATCTTTCCCCGTCCGTCCCTCCGGCCCGCTCGAGCCGCCCCCTCCCCTCCCCACCTGTTTGGTGAAGAGGATAGCGGTGTCCCAATACTCGGGGTGCTTGTCGCTGCCCTTGTTCCATTTCTTCTGCCAGACGCAGAAGTTGCGCAGGGTCAGCGCCGCGTTGCCCGTCACCTTGGGCCCCTTGTCGTCTTGGCCGATGACCATGAACTGGACCACCGCCAGATTGATGGGGTTCTGGATGCTGGGGTGCCGGTAGAGCCGGGCGGCCGTGGCCATCAGGGTCAGCAGATAGTGTTGGAGGTCATCGCCGTGGAACTTGACCATGGACTCGTCGGCCACTACCAGCGTCTCCACGTACCTGGGGATGGAGACGAAGCGCTTGGCGCGGCCGCTCTTCTTGGGCCCCGAGGGCATCCCCCGGCCCGTCTCGTTCTGGCCCGGTTTGGTCCCTCCGGACCCGGAGCCCTTGTACTTCTCCAGGGCTTGCACCAAAGCCGGGTGGGAGGCCGAATCCACCCCGCAACGAGAGGTGCCCGCGGCGTGGCGAGGCGCGCTCCGTCGCTGCAACAGGTGCGCCCCTTGGCTGTTGCGCAGCGCCCTGCCGCCGCCGCCGCCGCCCTCGGTGCTGCTGATGTTGCCCATCGGGCTGATGAGATACTCGGCCCCCCGGTAGCCGAAGGCGCCGGTCAGCCCTCCGCAGAGGCTTAGGGCGGCGAAGGAGTCCCGATCCGAGTTGACGTCGCCGGAGTAGAAGCAGCGGCGCAAGTCCCGCTGCTCAGCCCTCCTTGGAGAGCCCAGGTAACGGGTGGCGAAGGCGGGCGCCAAGAACTGGGAGTCCGGGGTCAGGTTCAAGTAGAAATCCTCCTGGAAGGCGGTGATCTGGAAGATGGCCCCTGGCTGGGGGGGTTCCTCGGCCCCCCGCTGGAAGTACTGTCGCCCGTTGAGATCCGGATCCAGGCGGATGGGAATCACGATCTCCGTCGGCATCGGAGCGCCCAAGCCGGGCAACAGGGCCAGGCACAGCCAGAAGGAGCCCCGCAAGAGAGGCGGCATGGCTCGCCCAGCTCGGAGGGAGAGCTGGCTTCGCCTGGGCGACGAGGTCACTTGCGCATCCGCCCGGCGGAAGGCAGAGTCCCTGGGTAGCTCCGGAGCCCGGACCGGCGCCCGTTTCTCCCGCCGGTTCCTTGCCCGGCTTTTAAAGAAGCATCTTCGCTTCTTTTTCCTTCTCCTTCTTTTCTTCTCCTTCTCCTTCTCCTTCTCCTTCTCCTTCCCTTCTCCGCCGCCTCCGGTTCTTCCGCCCGCCCCCCCCCGCGCCCAGCACCTGGGTTCTCCAAAAGGCGCTGGGCTTGTTAAGGCTTTATATACAGGGCTGTCATGTGCCAATTTTTTTTTCTTCTTCCCCGACGGAGCCAAAGGTTTGTAATCAGACTTTCTTTTTGTGTTTCCAAGGGGAGGTGCTGAAAGCTCTTATTGGGTCTGCCCGCAGCCACTTGAAGCTCGCGGAGTTCCTCGCTGGAGCTCGGCACCGGCGCTTTCGCCCGGGATTTAAAGAGGCAGCGCCGGAGATCGCCTGGTGCGATTCTCTCTCGTCTACCCCTGTCCCCCCTCCTCCCCCGTCTCTCTCTCTCTCTCTCTCTCGAGGAACGTTTTGCAGCGCTGCCGTCTTTGGTGTGCCTTTTTCTGCTTCTCTCTGCAGCCAGTTGCTCTTTGCTCTGATTCAGTGCAGACTCCTTGTGTGTGTGTGTCTCTCTCTCTCCCTCCCTCCCCCCCCCCCACGCCCTCGTTTCTCTCTAATTAAAGTTTCTCTCAGCCCACTGTTTTGGGGTTTATAGCCAAATGTATTAATGGTGCCTGATTCCCACAAGTGTTGCCAAGCTAAAGGCAGCTGAAGGGGTGCTGCACATGAAGAGAGAACAGTAGTCTGATCCAACAGTGTATAAGGCTGCATTGTCAGATAGATTGGGTGGGTGGGTGAGTGGATGGAGGGGTGGATGGATGGATGGATAGATAGATAGATAGACAGACAGACAGAGATCGATAGACAGGTAGGCGGATAGATAGATAGATAGATAGATAGATAGATAGATAGATAGATAGATAGATAGATAGATAGATAGATAGATAGATAGATAGATAGACAGATAGACAGACAGACAGACAGAGACAGGTAGGCAGATAGATAGATGATAGATAGATAGATAGATAGATAGATAGATAGATAGATAGATAGATAGATAGATAGATGATAGATAGATAGATAGATAGATAGATAGATAGATAGATAGATAGATAGATAGATAGATAGATAGACAGACAGACAGATAGACAGGTAGGCAGATAGATAGATGATAGATAGATAGATAGATAGATAGATAGATAGATAGATAGATAGATAGACAGACAGACAGACAGACAGACAGACAGACAGACAGATAGATAGATAGATAGATAGATAGATAGATAGATAGATAGATAGATAGATAGATAGATAGATAGATAGATGATAGATAGATGGATGGATGGATGGATGGATGGATGGATGGATGGATGGATGGATGGATGGACGGACGGACGGACGGACGGAGGGACAGACAGACAGACATTTTTGACTCCTGAGAACATCATCCTATGACTGAGATACAGTGACTAGCCCGAGGTCATCAAACTGGCTTCATGTCTAAGGAGGGAGCAGAATTAACATTTACCCAGTTTCTAGCCTGATGCCTTCACCACTATAAGTAATCCTTGTTTAGCGACCACAATAAGGACCAGCATTAAAGTCCCCAAGTAAAACCAGGACTGAGCTTATGAGCTCACTTCAACTTTTCTTTGCTTTAAAGACCTGTGAAGATTACTTACATCCTGCGATGGTACCTTTAACGTCATCGGAATAACAACATCTGCCTATGCCAGGTTCTTGAGAAGGGCTCGATAAGTAGACAAAATGCCAAATCCAGTTTAAAAATCTGGCCGATTGTGCAACCAATTATAATAATATTTTATCCTTTCTTTTTTATTCTTTATGAAGAACAGTTGCTGGAATGTCTAGGTTAATGAAAAGAAGGACCAGGGGTGACATGATAGCCATGTTCCAGTATCTCAGGGGTTGCCACAAAGAAGAGGGAGTCAAGCTATTCTCCAAAGCACCTGAGCGGAAGCAATGGGTGGAAACTGATCAAGGAGAGAAGCAACTTAGAACTAAGGAGAAATTTCCTGACAGAACAATCAACAAGTGGAACAACTTGCCTGCAGAAGTTGTGAATGCTCCAACACTGAAAGATTTTAAAAAGAGATTGGACAACTATTTGCCTGAAATGGTATAGGGCCATGATGGCAAACCTATGGCGCGTGTGGCACAGGTGGCACACAGCGGCTTCTCTGTGGGCACGCGAGCCTTCGCCCCAGTTCAGCTCCGCCATGCATGTGCATGCACCTCCCTCCAACCGGATGGTCATCAGGTCTCTGCTGTGCATGTGTGGGGGGGGGGCATGTGCACATGGGCAGGGGCGGGGCGCATATCTAAAGGCCCTGGGAATGGACATTAACAACTGGGAAACCTTGACCTCCAATCGTTCATCTTGGAGGCTAAAGACACAGCATGGCCTTCTCCAATTCGAAGAGACATTTGTTTGGCAGCTGAGGCAAAGAGGCAGTCCAGAACCAGTCCAATCTGGGGGCTGGGCAGGGGACAGACTGTATCTGGCCTCAGTGTGGAACGGATTGCCACTCTCGAATTGGCCTTTTTAGCCACACCAGCAGAGGTGGGTTTCAGCAGGTTCTGACCGGTTCTGGAGAACCGGTAGCAGAAATTTTGAGTAGTTTGGAGAACCGGTAGTAAAAATTCTGATTGGCCCCGCCCCCATCTAGTCTCTGCCTCCCGAGTCCCAGCTGATTGGGAAGAAATGGGGATTTTGCAGTATCCTTCCCCTGGATTGGGGAGGAAATGGAGATTTTACTGCCACGCCCACCAAGCCACGCCCACCAAGCCATGCCACGCCCACAGAACCGGTAGTAAAAAAAATTGAAACCCACCACTGCACACCAGATGCTGTTTTAGGATCTCTTTCCAGAGCACGATACCATTGTCTTTTGAGACTGAAGGATGCCAATGCAATGGTGTATTGGTCCATCCAGCTAGCTTTATAGATAAAGTGATTTTTTTCCCCCTAAACTTTAAAGATTTAAAGGGATACAGCGTGAAGTGAAGGACTGCATGCATTTTTAAAAAAATCTAAGTTTAACTTTTACGTGGGTGGGTGTGTTTATGTATGTTCAGAACTGAGTTGTCGTGTCCCACTCCCCCTCCGACGACCGGGTCTAGGAAGTCCGTATCAGGCATGGCAACGAAGCCTCTGCAGCTTTGCCAAATTCCTCTGAGCTTTCTCAGGGCAGGCAGGAGTCCAAGTTGTGACTTCAGCAAACTAGATGAGACTTTGCTTGACTCAAAGTTGGAATGCCAAAAGCAGGTCCTTTATATAGGCTGTGGGGTGTGGCTCCATGACTCAGCATTTATCAAGGCCTGCCCCTCCCTTCCTTCTGCTGGCGTCGCCTCTCAGATCTCCGGAAGCGAGGATCCTCCCACTTTGAATTATCTTCTGCTGTTTGAGAAAGGGAGGGGTCAGAAGGAGTAGGCCTGAGTAATTCCAATCTGTGGCTGACTTCCGCTGATGGCTGAGCCAAAGGAACACACGCCGTATGAGTGAGGTTTGTTTGTTGATTCCTGACATCCTGTCCGGGCATGGGGCCAGGGCCGGGGGCTGGAGGCATGACAGGCCATTCATCTTCATTATCAGACTCCGAATCTGATAGCAGGCCCAGGAGGAGACGGGAGGGGCCCGGCTGAGGAGAGGAGGGAGGACGAGGCACAACACGAGTGGGATGCATGAGGATCCCATGCCAAAAGATGCAAGTAAAATAAAACCCACCACTTCAATGCAGCGCTTTCCTAAAGGCATGAGTGGGTAGGAGAGGAATGACTTCTTCTCTTTCATGGTAGCGTTCTTAATTTTAATATTGTAAACCTTTTAAGTGTTCTTAGGGGGTTGGGTGGTCTCTAACTAGGACGTTGAGCTTGTCGATCGAAAGGTCGACAGTTCCGCGGTTCAAATCCCTAGTGCTGCCGTGTAACGGGGTGAGCTCCAGTTCCTTGTCCCAGCTTCTGCCAACCTAGCAGTTTCGAAAGCACGTAAAAAATGCAAGTAGAAAAAATAGGGACCACCTTTGGTGGGAAGGGAATAGCGTTCCGTGTGCCTTTGGTGTTGAGTCATGCCAGCCACATGACCACGGAGACGTCTTTGGACAGCGCTGGCTCTTCGGCTTTGAAACGGAGATGAGCACCTCCCCCTAGAGTCAGCGTGGCCTAGTCAGCCTCCTGCACCACGGCAGGGAGGGTCTTTTTTGCCCTCCCTGGGTTCTGGAGGCTTTCCTCAAGCCTCCAGGAGTGTGAAAATGGCCTCCCCAGGCTCTGGAGGCCCTCTGGAGGCTGGAAACAGGCCCATTTCCGGCCTTCCCAAACTTCTGTTAGGCCTGTTTTTCGCCCTCCCTGAGCCTCCACGTGCACCCTGCACTTACCTGCATCCAAAATCGGCTGCGTGGGGGCTCCTGGGAGGGGTGGGGTGGGGTGGGTGAGGCCAGCCAGGAGTGGGATTTGGGGGTTCTCTGAACTGCACAGAATCTTAGCTAGAGGTTCTCCCAAACCCCTGCACACCCCCAGAAGCCCATCCCTCATACATACATACAAACATACATACATACATACTGTCGTGTCCCCCTCCCCCTCCGACCACCGGGTCTAGGAAGTCCGTATCAAGTGTGGCCATGAAGCCTTTGCAGCTTTGCAAATTCCTTCCAGGTTTCTCAGAGCAGGCAAGAGTCCAAGTTGTGACTTCAGCAAACTAGATGAGACTTTGCTTGACTCAAGGTTGCAATGCCACAAGCAGGTCCTTTATATAGGCTGTGGGGTGTGGCTCCATGACTCAGCATTTATCCAGGCCTGCCCCTCCCTTCCTTCTGCTGGCATCGCCTCTCAGATCTCCAGAAGCGAGGATCCTCCCACTGTGAATTCTCTTCAGCTGGATCTGCTGTCGGTAATTCTAGCACGTGGCTGGCTCCCTGCTCACACGCTGTAGGAGTGAGGTTTGTTTGTTCATTCCTGACATCCTGTCCGGGCATGGGGCCAGGGCCGGGGGCTGGAGGCATGACAGGCCGTTCATCTTCATTATCAGACTCCGAGTCTGATAACAGGCCTGGGTGTAGGCCGGAGTGGCCCGGCTGAGGAGAGGAGGGAGGACGAGGCACAACACATACATACATACATAGTACATACATGGCTGAATGGTTGGATGGATAGATGATAGATAGATGATGAAGATAGATGACGAAGATGAAAGGTAATAGAGATAAATGATAGACGAATGGATAGATAGATAGATAGATAGATAGATAGATAGATAGATAGATAGATAGATAGATAGGTAGATGAGGAGGGAAGGGGAGAGAGAGAGAAAGACAGAGATGATAGAAATAGAGACAGAAATATGGTGGATAGATGGTGATTGAGAGATATATATGAGAGAGAGAGATCTTAATTTATGGGGAAAACAGAATGGGAAAGAATTAAGCTCCTATAAGTATGCTTGAATGAAAGGTTTACATAATAATTCAACATCAGAAACAGGTTCTTGCTTATGGTAGGCCCTTAACTGTGGAAATGTCTTTTGGATGAATTGCCTTTTCACCCTTATCGGTCAGGGTTCAAATCCACTTTAGGATGCTGCATCTTGAATGCTTCAGGAGTTTTTAAAACTGTTCTGAGTATACGAAAGAAATTGGAAACTAATCTTCAATATGTGCAACTACAACTCTGGTTTGAAAAATCATGTCCATGGTATTATTTATTTCTATCCATGTCTGTAGAGGAAAGAAAGAAAGAGAGTGGGGGAGGGAGGAAGGAAGGAAGGAGGGTGGGAAGGAGAATGATGTCGCAGAGAGGGAGGGAGGGAGGAAGGAAGGAAGGAGGAGGGAGGAGGAAGGAAGGAAGGAAGGAAGGAAGGAAGGAAGGAAGGAAGGAAGGGAATGATGTCACAGAGAGGAAGGAAGGAGGAGGGAGGAGGAGGAGGGAGGAGGAGGAAGGAAGGAAGGAAGGAAGGAAGGAAGGAAGGAAGGAAGGAAGGAAGGAAGGAAGGAAGGAGAATGATGTCGAGAGAGGAAGGAGGGAGGAGGGTGGGAGGAAGGAAGGAAGGAAGGAAGGAAGGAAGGAAGGAAGGAAGGAAGGAAGGAAGGAAGGAAGGAAGGAAGGAAGGAATGATGTCACAGAGAGGAAGGAAGGAAGGAAGGAAGGAAGGAAGGAAGGAAGGAAGGAAGGAAGGAAGGAAGGAAGGAAGGGGAATGATGTCACAGAGAGGAAGGAAGAAAGGAGGGAGGGAGGGAGGGAGGAAGGAAGGAAGGGGAATGATGGGACAGAGAGGAAGGAAGGAAGGAAGGAAGGAAGGAAGGGGAATGATGTCACAGAGAGGAAGGAAGGGAGGGAGGGAGGGAGGAAGGAAGGAAGGGGAATGATGTCACAGAGAGGAAGGAAAGAAGGAGGGAGGAGGAAGGAAGGAGGAGGAAGGAAGGAAGGAAGGAAGGAAGGAAGGAAGGAAGGAAGGAAGGAAGGAAGGAAGGAAGGAAGGAAGGAAGGAAGGAAGGAAGGAAGGGGAATGATGGCACAGAGAGGAAGGAAGGAGGGAGGGAAGAAGGAAGGAAGGAAGGGGAATGATGGCACAGAGAGGAAGGAAGGAAGGAAGGAAGGAAGGAAGGAAGGAAGGAAGGAAGGAAGGAAGGAAGGAAGGAAGGAAGGAAGGGGAATGATGGCACAGAGAGGAAGGAAGGAAGGAAGGGGAATGATGGCACAGAGAGGAAGGAAGGAGGGAGGGAGGAAGGAAGGAAGGGGAATGATGGCACAGAGAGGAAGGAAGGAGGGAGGGAGGAAGGAAGGAAGGAAGGGGAATGATGGC